>NW_007246675.1:313469-335532 GCF_000164805.1 Carlito syrichta | reverse complement strand
CGTGCCTGAGTGCCTTCCCTGCCCAGGCTCAAGACCCACCCCTTTTTGCTTCCCCCTCCCCCAACTCCCCCCCTTTCTGCTCCCAGCTCCACGAGAAGTTTGAGCACCTGAAGCGGGTCCACCAGGAGGAGAAGCGCAAGGTGGAGGAAAAGCGCCGGGAGCTGGAGGAGGAGACCAACGCCTTCAACCGCAGGAAGGCCGCCGTGGAGGCACTGCAGTCGCAGGCCTTGCACGCCACCTCGCAGCAGCCCCTGAGGAAGGACAAGGACAAGAAGAAGTAGGTGGCAGGCTTCCTCTTTGTACCGGCTCTCCTTTCTCCTGGGTGCTCACAGCCTTCCACTCTGGGTTCTTTGCTTCTGCTCATCCCCTCGCTCACTCTCCCTCCCCTCCCCCTCTTCTCTCTCTCACAGGCTTCTGTTTTGCTCTGTGCTCTCTCATTTTCACTTGCTCTCCCACCCCTTTCTTGATCACCTTTCTTTTTCTTTTCCTTTCACTGGAGGTCTGATGTCTTGCAGTCCGGACCTCTCTTATATTCATGCACTCTCTCTGGCCCAAATTATCTTTTGCTCCCCCTCTCCCTCCCTCTTCCCCTGCCCCCTTTCTCTCTCTCTCTCTCTCTCTCTCTCTGTCTCTCTCATCTGTTCTCCTTCAGCCTCCTCGGCAGCTGGGCCTCTGCTACAGGGCGGTGAAGGCTGGGCCATGTGGGCAGGGAGTAGCCCCAACAAGGTATAGCTGTAGGGATCTCTGGGAAGGTCTATCAGGCCAGGAGAGGGCCAGGGCCTGGGAATGTTGGCATCTCCAGCCAGATTCCAAAAACTCCTGTGGTTTCTGTTTGGACAGCCATGGCACATCCCTCCTCAGTCCGTGAGGCAGTGGGTGTGGGACTCGTATTAACAAGCTGGTAGTGACTGAGAACAGTGGTGACAGCCAGCACTGACCCCCAGGACACTGTGATCACTGTGCAGCTATTTTGAAGGGCATATGGAGCTGAAGGAAGGACAGCAGTCTCCCATAGGGGCTCTACAGGTTCTTCTGGTGAGGGGGATGTCCCTAAAGTAGAGGCATTGTCCCTGCAGAGAGGAGAAGCCTGGATGGCAGGGCAGCTTTTCCCAGCACCAGGAGTGCAGTTAACTTAGTGGCCAGGTGGGGGCGACCCTGAGTCACTTCTCCTTGGCATTCTTCATCACCTATTTCCACACTTGTAGCTGGAGAAATGCCCTGGTTCCCCGCGATCTCCCTCTTCCTCCCACTTTATTCTCAGTACCATGCCACATCCCAATGCGGGATCTCATCCACTCCCACTACTTCTTGCCCCTGGCCTGTATCAGGTACTGTCCTTCTCTTGCCCAACCTGGCCCTCATTCTTGGGATCCATTTCCTCCAGGAATGTTTGGGAATGTGTGTGTCTGCACCCTTCCTTCCTTCCTTCCTTGGTGGCAGTGGGATCTAGCCGTTAGGGCCATGAAGCATCCCTGTCCACCCCCCACCTCCCCTAATGCACATGTTGCATTCCCCAACATGCACAAGCACACACACACTCTCTTCCCTGCCCCATCACATACACAGACTTAGGCACATGCCTGCCAGCACACAGAAGCACACACATGCTCAGAGGTACAGATACAAACTAAGGAAAAGACACCCCTGGGACTTCTCCCTGGGGGAGGCTGTGGGCACAAAAACAGGCATTTAGGAACTAGATGCCAGGTCTCATTTCTAAGGTCTGTCGTTCGCTTTAGGACAGACCCTCCTCCTTTTTATAGACTCTCTCATCCCAATGCCTGGTGGCCCCACCCCAGCAGCTGGCAGCACTGGGACAGATGAGACCCCGCCTGTCCGCAGGGAGGACCCTAGCCCTACACTCCCCTCAGTCGTGTGAATATCCCCTCTGCTTTGCATTTGTTTCCACCCTGGTCTCGTGTTGAGCTCTTGGCTTGGTGAGCGCGGGAGTTCTGTGAGTTGGAGCCTGTTTGGATTTCAAGTTGGCAGCTTGAAATCTGGTTTCTCCTGGCGGGCGGACGGGGGTCTGGCATCCAGAGTGACTTTGCACTGCTCCCTGCCACCTTGGCCCAGGCCATCTTGTTAAAGAAGAGGTAGGAGGGTCTCCTAGGAAATAAGTTATGGAGAAATCAGTCAGAAATAGAAGACAAGGACCTGTGACCAGGTCAGGGTCTGAGGGATAGTGGGGGTAGGGTGCAGGCTGGCTGCAAGGACACCAGCACAACCCTCAGAGTGGAGGCTTGACACTGGTCTCCCTGCTTTTCCCTTGTGGCCTGGGTGCCTTGGTATGTTCTCCAGGTCCGGGCCTGGAAAACAGGTCTTTTTTGTTTGCTGGACATGCCAGAAAGCTTCAGTCAGTTTGGTCCCTGGGAGAGAGGTCTCTTCCCATGCCGGCCTTGTGGAGGCCGGGAGTGGGCTGGGAGCACCTCTTCCTCCTGCCCTGGTCAAGGGAACAGGGTGAGTTGGGAGTGAATTTTTGGGGGGGAGGAGGTGGGGGTATTTTTCATGACCATTTAGTTGAATGGCTTTTTCAAATTTTAACCCATTTTTGCAAAATTACTTCCCAATCAGATCTTGACCCTCAGCCTGGGACGCCACAAAATGAAGTGAATTCTCTGCTTTGCTCATCACACAGGCCAAACTGACTGCCCTTTCCCAGTGTCCATCTTGCTGTCTTTTGCTTCTGTTTGATTTGGTCTGCGTACCTTTTAATGTGTCTGTTTTTGTTTTGTTTGTTTTATTTTTATTTTTCAGTTAACGCACGCACAGATTTACATGTCAAGAGTGGACTTTAGACTTTCATGTGTTAAGTTGCTTGAGTTACACCTTGTGACCCTTCTCCCATAACATGGTGTGAGGACGGACTGGGAGCCGGTACAGACTCCAGTGTTTACAGCCTTGCTTTGCCCCCACCCTACCTTGGCCCCAGGCCGCCCCTGGGCCTGGCAGGCCACCCCCTTCTATGCAAACACGTAAAAGCCATGAATGCTGGAATCCAAAACTGACAAGGTTTATTTTTTTCAGAGCCAGTGGCTGGTCTTCCATTTACAGTGTCACTATCCCTTGATGAGCAGTTATGTGCCACTCTAGCGAAGGCTCCAGCCGGCGATGCTAGGCCTAATTGTTCAGCGTCAAGATGGCGACTCACGTGGTGCCCTAGGCGCAGCTGCGTGGTCTGGTATACATGCTGCAAAATTTACCCAACTCCCTTCGTTTTAATTTTTCTAACTTAGAGCTTAATTTTCATAATAACTTTAAAACATTCTAAATTTTTATTTTGGCACCACCGCAAAGACAAGTGATATCCTCTCCCATTATTTTCATAAGTAACACAGATTCCCTGATTTTTTAAAAACTAAAAATATCACTAAACCTTTCTTGTATACAAAGTGCCCCTATAATATATAGGGAGAGGCGGGTAATAAACTTCCTGTGATGACAGTGTTTGGGATTTCTTTACGGATGAAAGCGGAACGTGAACAAGACCACGTCCAGTGTTTTTACTGTGAAGGTAAATGGAACAGCAGCCCGGAGCCAATGTCTCTGTGCCCCAGAGGTGCTACCTGTAAACAGGGACCAACTCCATGTATGTGTGTTAAATGTTTGACTTCAATTAAGACTCCCAAGCCAATCCTGTGTCTTCCAAATGCCAAGAGTGCTCAGTGGGGGAATTTGTTACCTCAAAGCCACTGCTTTCTCTTTTCTGGCTAAGGTACAGGGTGGAGAGATGGGGTGTCTGATGTACACAGGCGATTTAAGAAAAGGTGAGCAGCAAAGGAACTCCTCCCCTCCCACTACTCTCTAAAGGGGAACACTTTAAGAGAGTACTCGCAACATTGATTCTTCTGTGCTCCTGCTGGTTTTCAAGCCGCTGGGAGTGTCAGGGTTGAGAATATGGCCTGGTAAAGTGGGAGATGAAAAATGGACAGACAAAAGGAAGGCTGTCCTTTAGAGTTGAGGAAGCACTGTGCTGGGTGCTGGAGCTATGGAGGAATGCACGGTGCTCCCCTTAAGGAGCTCATCTCTAGGTAGTCTAGTGCACTCCTGGCTGGAAGCCTCAGGAAACTGTGCTAATTTATTGTTGAATTGGTAGTTTGCTTTTCATGCCTCCCATCTTCCCTCCCATCACCATTTCCCCCTTCCTGCCTGGCCTGCTTTGTTGATTTCCAGGACCAGGTCCTGGCTTCCTCCTGCCCCTCTGAGATGATGCTCCCCCCAGGGAGAGGCAGAGGGATGAGCTGTGTGTGTCTACCGAGGCACAGGGAGAGGCAGCCTTTCCATGCGAGGGGCTCCACCTGCCAAGTAGAGTGGTGAATCTCTAAGTGTTACGCCGCAACCAGGGCTGGATCCAGATTCTATGGGGCTGGAAGCTTGGACTATTTAGGAAGACTCCTTTAAGAAAAAGAATATAAATATAAATTAGGTCTAGGGTCTTTGAAGGGGCCCTGAAGATTAAGCTTCACTGGCTTCACCAGAGTCCACCTCTGGTTGTAACCGAAAACTGACATTTCAGTGTGGGTATCTACAAAGGTAAACTGGCGGATCTGAGGCTAATGTGGGCTGCCAGGGGCTCGTCTCTAGGTAGCTTTTTGTCTGAGTGTCTCCAGTTGGGTCTAATTACGACCTTTAAGATAGCCTATTTCAGCTCGTGTATTTCTGAAGACGAGGCTCAGTGACCCAGCAGGTCCATTGGTGGTGTAAGAAATGAGAACTCCTGGTTTGTGGGCCAACCTGGGGACTCCAGAGCAGACTGATTCCTCCACTTGTCCACCACAGCCTGTGGGCCACACCTCAGGCACACTGGAAGCCATCACTGTGGCTGCTTGCCTGCCTCCAGGCCGAAGACCTCCCAGCGGTTTTGGCGAGACCTGGCAGACTTGCATTTTCTGGGGACTGAGCTGCCTCCATGGATCCCCTCAGCTCTAGCAGGCCTCAGTGTCCCCCTCTCCCTGCTGTTTGTGTGTGACATCTTGTCATCTTTTTCTGAGACCAAATTAATTAGTCCATGGTGCACAAGGTGAACTTAAAACTTGCCATTATTTAACACACTACCCCTCATGGAATGCGACCCTGTCTGCAGGATCTCGTTCAACTCTCTTTTCTTTTCCTCATTGTTATTCATTGGTATCTTTAGGGCTGTCTCGTAGGATCATGTTGGCATTTACTATCATGTCTTTCATAAACCATGTTGGTTTGGGGTGGAAGAATCACCATATAATTTATTGTCCAAACTGGGACTTCTGAGAGAGAACGGAGATGCTGTTAGTAATTACTCCAGGTCAACAGGCATAAACCAGACAAACTGGGATGTATGGTCTCCTAATGGGTAACTGATCTAGGTGGTTTGTAATTTACAGACTGAATGCATATATGTTTGTGCATGTCTGTGTGTGGGCTTCCTGTAACGTGGGGATCAGAGGCCCGAGGGAAGCGTGGCTTGCCACTCCGTTACGTTAACATGCTTTTCTAAAACTGCTTCACTTGTTCATTCATTTACTCCTTCATTCATTGACTGTTTTTGTTCCTTTCCATTCACTTTGTACTCATTTTTTTTTTTCATTAAATTTTGCATTTATTTTGAGTTTCTGTGGTGTCTTTTTTTGGGCAGTAGCTTTTCTGGTTTAACACGTTTCCTGAGCCTGTTACTCTGCTGCAACTGTGGTAAAACACAGTGTGTCTTTTCTGTGAACTTCGTGGAGGTTGGTAGGAACCATGTTTTACTAGGGTATCCTGCATCTGATAAAGGCCTGTGGAGGTTGTAGGTTAGAGGAAGGAGTCACAGTTGGGAAGGACAAGAGGCAGTCTTCGGGGTCATTAATCTTTCGGCAGCTGGGTGCAGGGCAGGAGAGAAGGCACACCCTGCCCTCAAGAAGTTTACACCCCTATCCCAGAGGCTTCACATGGGATGACTAACACTTGAGTGCTCATTATGCACTGAGAGTGCTCTGAAGTGCATTACATGCATTAACTCCTCTAACCCTCATCATAATCCTATGATTAGGTACCCTAATTCACCCCATCTTGTAGGTGAGGCACAAAGAGGCTAAGTCATGACTCACGGTCACACAGCAAGCAACTGACAGAGATGAGATGTGCATGTTGGTCATCTGAACCCTTAATTGCTGAGCTACAGTTGCTCCTTGGCATCCCAGTGGAATGATGGAAGAATCATGGAATGCTGGCCCATGTTGAAGTATTCAGTCTGACAGTGTGGGATGGTGGACCTGAGATGGGTTGGCATAGGTGGGAAGCCCTGGGGGGCAGGCAAGCACGTGGCGGAGGAAGGGCAGAGGATGGCAATAGGACGTGGCAAGTGTGGGGGTTTTTTGAGGAGCTGTTTCTACTGGGCACTATGTAGGTTCCAGAAAGACAAAAAGAAAATGGGGACTGAGACTGGGGAACCAAGCAGGGGGACAGGGTTGCACACATTCCTAGCAAAGGCGTCAGCTCAGCTCTACCTGTAGGAAGGCAGGGAGGCAAAGAAAGCACCGAGCTTGGGAGGGCAGACACGCTCAGGAAGCCAGGGGTAGGGAGGGCGCCCTTAGGGAGGGACATCATTGTGCAACTCTGTTCAACCATGTCAGGGAAGCACCACGGGGACAAGTTTAAGGAAGGTGTGCAATGCTACCTCTCCCCTGCCCCAGGATCCACCTCTGAGCTTCTCCCATCTCTGTTTTCTACACCCTCGGTGCTTCACCTGCCCCTGCCTGTCTGCAGGTGGGGACAAGAGGAAGAGGAACTGTGCCCATGTGTCTCCCCTAGCCACGATTCTCAGTCTCTGAGCTGAGGTGGGGTAGGAGCTCCTAAGGTCAGAACAGAATGTTAGAGGGGAGTAGGAGAGGACCCGGGGCCAAGGCAAGCTGGGATGGCACACAAGAGTTTTTAAAACTCACAAGCGGCACTTTGGCAATACAAAAGTTAGCTTCCCTACAGAAAGGCAGAGCAGCAAGCTAGTCTCTTACCCCAGTCCTGGGGCTCACAGGTCCACCTTCTGCTTTCTCTAAGAGGTTGAGAGTTGGGTCAGTGCCAGGGATCCGGCACACATCCAGAACCACCTGTTCAAGAGCCCACATGTCCCCCAGCAGTTCCCTCAAGGCCCCAAACAGCCCACACTGGTGTGGGCCCTCAGTATGCACTCCTACTCCACCCCCACGGGGCCCACTCACACTGGAAGGAGGCAGAGGGCAGTCGTGCCACCACTGGAAGCTGTGGCCACGAGCAGCATGGCACCTCCACCTGTGAAATGGGTGCTGGACTAGAGGACAGTTCTTGCTAGGACCCAGGAGATAGTTTTCCAAGGGTATTTGGCTCTAGCAAATCTAAACGCACAATAACCCATAAATGACAGGAGGGGAAGCAAGTCAAGTTTATTTTTTTACAAACACTCCAACAAGCAAATTTTTTATCAAGGAAAGGTAGAGATGTTTACTGACTCTATAGACAATTATAGTATATCTGGCCCTTGACCACTTTGCACCTAGTAGCAGATGGTCCTCCCTGTCCCACGGCTTAGGACATTTACCAAAAAAACCCCCAAGAACAAAACAAAAAACTCTTCACAGTGGAAAGACTTCACAAACACCTTTGAATGGCTCATTCATGTCCCCGGCAGCACTCACACAGCCCCAGCTGGCATCTCTGTGCGCTGCGCCCCCCGCTTAGAGAGTGGCTCTACAGAAGCAGGACTTCAGAGAGGCAGCTGTCTCCTCCTCTTCCTGGCAACACAGTGGTTGGCAGCTCAGTCTCAGAACCTGCTCATCTCCACAGAAAGCACTCCGAGCTGCACCTCTTATCAAGGTGTTACCAGCATAAAATTCCCCTAGTCAGACTAATAACTTATGCTACATTGCTTAAGAGTAACAAAGGAAAACTATGCTTAAAGCTTGCTCACGTTACGGTCCATTAAACAGCATACTCTGTAAAAAGTCATGGGTAGATGTGTCTGGAGAAACTGTCCCATGTGGGGAGTGGCAGGCAGGGCAGCTGGGACTTGAAGCACTGCACATGTGTCTGGAATGAGCCTGGAAGCCAGAAGGAACAGCCCCGGCCTGAGCAAGGGCCGCATCCTGGTCACATAGTCAAACTCTGAGGGCCAGAGCCAACTCCCTTACTGGAGAAGGAAGAAACAACAAGCTGCAATTTGAGCATTCACTCATTCTCCCTGGTTTCAGGCCCAGGGGAGAGAGGGGGAAGGCGAGATCATCATCTGTCAGACCACCTGACATCTATAGACCCCGACCTGGTTTCCTCCCCCCACGCTTATTTTCTTCTCAGGCCTCAAGGATTTTTTTTCTGTTTTTCATCTGGGGCCTTCTTCCCTTCTTGTTATGGGATTCATAAAGCCAAATAATTCATAGGAGTCCAAGCAAGGAGGGTTGCCATTATACTCCAAAGGCACTTGGGTGGAGGCAGAGGGGCCAGCTAGCAGGCGAAACAGGACATTGTCTGCACAGGAGGATGGCTAAAAACTACTCAACTGCTGCTTTACGAGTTCTTTGCATCTGCTGTACCGCTCAATGCTGACCTGTATTAAAACACAGCGGCCGTCCTTGAAGCAGGGCTATCTCACATTCAAAGGAAGAGGCAGTTGAATGCTATGGTGTTAGCATGAAGCAACTTCAGGAAGGTCCAACCACCCAACTAAAGTGCATTAACCCTGCCATCTTAGGGACACCCATCTCCAGCTTCAGTAAAATTGTCAGTCTAACTATACTTTCCATGCTAACCATCTGTTCTGAGGGATTCTGACACACTCCCAAAGCCCCCCAGAAGCACCTTCCTCATGGTACCCAGTACCTGGCACCACACACTTATACAGAGGGGTGGATGGGTGGGTGGGGTCTGGAATTTACACTCCCCAATATTCAGCTCAGGTTTCCTTCCTTCTGAGCTGGACATGCCTCCCCACATTTCTCTTGCCTACAAGGGCTGCCGCTGAGATAAATAAGCCCGCTGTTAAATAAGCCCACCCCCATAGGTCCAGTAAAGGGAACACGTGTCCCATACACAAGCCCGCAGAGCATGGCCAACTGTAGAAAGCCTAGCTCTCACACATGCCCCCTCGGGAGTGATGGTAAGGGCATCTTCTGGAGCCCACAAGAGCCAAGAAGGGCCATAGGTACCCTTTTGGGGTCAGAGTGCATCAGCTTAAGGGGCAAAATGCAGAGCCTGGTCTGGGGCAAAGTTGATGTCTACCTGTGCTTTCTTTAGCAGATCAGATGTAGGAGTACACCAGTCGGGCATGAGCCTCTCCAACTCTAAGGTGATGATGACCAAGGCCAGTGTGGAGCCCTTGAACTGCAGCAGCTGGTGGCCCGCCATACAGTGCTGCAGCTGCCTGGTCAGGGATGCGACGTGGAGGGAAGGATTCCTCTGAGGCAGCAGCTCTAACACAGTGGGCCAGCTCAGGACCACCAGGGCATGGAACTGGAGACCATGGTTTTTAAAGTTAGAACAGAAAACCCTGCACTTTTCATGTATCAATGACCAAAAGTACAAACAATTCAAACTTCCATCAGGGAGCATCAAATGTGCCCCTCCCCCCCCCTTTCATTCCTATCCATGGTTCTACCAGGGACTTGAGGCTTAATACCTAATCTGTGGCCAAGCAGAGCCTCAACCCTGGAGAGAAAAGAGTCTTCTTTGTGAAATGGGCATTATAAGCCTAAAGTACCTACATGACAATGTTTCCGTTCTGAAAAATAGAAACATACTATTCAAGATCAGGGTAGTAGAACAGTTACTTGTATCTGCCTGGCTGGGAAGAAACTCTGCAAATTGGCAACAGTGGCCAGTTTTCATCATGAAACAGCCCTTAGTGATTTAATCTTCATGCTTCGTAACAAACCAAAACCCCATGACATTTCCACATTGCATAATTTTGCCTTACTAACAGAATCATATCCTTAAGGATGACCATCATTTCCCCAACAAATACAAACTAATGTATGATATTTTTTTAAGTGCCAGATCAATATGGTCTACAGCCTCAAAAAGGATTGTGTGTAGGTGAATAAAGACAGCTAAGTGAATGTGTGTAAAGTGTAGAAAAAGCAAGACAGCTATTTATGTACAGTATTCATAGAATGGAAAGTTAAATATTTTTGCAGTGTGTATTTAAAGGAGAAACTCACCATAATAGTGCCGTCTAAAAGTCTTTGTAAAGTTAACTTAATGTCCTTCAGAAGTGGGAGTCTGGTGGAACTGTGTTGGATTTAAGATACATCTTCACTCTTCCGTGTGTCGTGAGCCTTGTGGGTCACCTCACTGTGGTGCATGTGCAGGGACGTGTGCACGCCTGTGCTTTGCCGTCCTATGTTGTGAACAGCTGCTCCAAAGGCACAGCTGAGTCTAGGGCAGACTCTGCAGACTCCTCCTACTTACTATGTTCAAGAAGTCCAGCGGTGTCTGGATGTAGAGGTCCCAGTGCAGTCTGTCCAGAATAACCAGCTCCATCCTCCGCAGATCATTCCAGGTATAGCCAGAGCCATAGTGCTTTATGAAGTCTTTTACATGTGGAATTAACTGTAAAAAAGAAAATAAAGAGGCCAAAGCTCTACATCATGTCATAATAGCTTTTGTTTTCTTGTCCGTGGGGACTGGGCATCCATGACCTTAGTAGAGTTGTCTTCCGGTGACCTGCCACTGAAAATGCTTCTGAGAAGAAACCTAAACCATATCTTGGCTATGTGTCAAATCCTTAGGTAGCTGCATAGTGAACATCACATGATCACCCTCTGCAAACAGGCGTCGATCCCCAAGCTGCATGCCAGCTCACACCCAAATGTGCTCTGGAGGTTGGGGCTGTGCCAGCTACCCTGTTTGGCTGCAAGAACTCACCCAAGCTTTCCAGGAGCCATGGGTTCTGTCCACTCCTCTTGCTGACCCCTATCATGGCTACTTGTCATAGAAAGACTGTGTTTCTGAGCTTCCTGGCCTGCACCAGACAGGCCCTTTGAGAAAACTTCCTATGGTTTTCTCAGCATTACAAATGCAAACACATTTCCTTCAACTCTGATTGAAGGTGGTTCAGTTTTGGAAAAACTACCACTTTCCCTTAGAGGGACTCGTAAGTAAGGCTTATATATGAGTAAACATTCAAGTGTCCAATGCATTAAAGACATGGTCCTACATTTTTAGATAAACAGAAGTACTACTAACACCCCCTAGAAACACTTATTTTATGGGTCAATTGCTTGATTTTAGTTGGACAAAAGCAACTTTTAGAGGGCCCCAGTTATATTCTAGCAAAAAAGGGCTAACAGCATTTTTATTGAGGGGTTGGAAATGGACACACAACTTTTTCCCTGTCTCCTCAGACCCAGAGATCAGCCAAAGGACACCCTGTGGAAATGGCAGTGGTTTCACCATCCCCAAAATGGGTGAAGTAGGAGGGAGGTGGGGGGCCTGGGAAGGGCATCAGGAGACGTCTCCTCCTGAGCAGAAACCACGGTGAAAGTCAGCAGTCCAAGTGCGTCTGAAGCACTTGTGGGGATTTTTCCTTCACCCCCAGCACATGGCCCTCCTGCCCCTCTCAGACAAGGGTCCCAGAGTTCCCAAGGACCAGTTTCATTGACACAGCCAAGTTCTTATGTCTCAAGCAGCTTGCTTAGATGTGGTTTCTGAGAGTGGATGTTAAACCACATAGTTCAGGAGACCTTTTCCCTAGCTCAACAGCAGAGATCTCTATTTAGTGGGAGGCAGCACCTGGCATCAACCAAAGAGGCAAGATGCATCTGCCAGGAGGTCAGGCCTCTGGGTTTGCTGGGTAGGGACAACTTAGTTGTTCTGGTTGTCCATTTGTGGGGTCTGACTCTGACAAACCTAAGGAAGGGACAGCAGAGATCCCGTGCAGGTAGTGACTTGTCCAAAATGCCTATATCCCCATAGGCACAGACCTTTTAGGAAAACGGAGTGCTCTAGTATTCTACCCCTGCACCTCGAATGCAGCCCAGCAATGGACGTCCAGGGTTGCATACCTCCATTTCTTCATTAATTTTTACAGCAAGTCTCAAGGAAGAAATTAGGACGCAATGGAGTAGCTTCTCTTTTATCTGCAGCATGGAACAAACACATTTGACCATGAATGCCAGAAACAAGCTAAAAAGCATCTGTGTTGTTTTTCTTTAAGAAAACAAAACTTTTCCTTTTTTCTTTCTTTTTTTTGAGTTGGAGTCTCACTCTGTCGCCCAGACTGGAGTGCAGTGACTGCTCCTGGCCACCGCAGCCTCGACCTGCTGGGCTCCGGCGATCCTTCCGCCTCAGCCTTCCGAGTAGCCGGAATTACAGGCATGCGCTACCACGCCCGGCTGATTTTTTGACTTATTGTAGAGATGAGGCCTGGCTACCCAGGCGGGTCTCGAACCCGCGGACTCAGACAATCCACTCACCTCAGCCTCCCAAAGGCGCGGGATTACAGGCTGAGCCACCGAGCCCGGCCCTTTTTCCTTTTTAAAGACTATTTCTCCACAAGACAGAAAGCTAGTGCCATTTTTAGATTTAACAAGAGGCTCCTGATTTTAGTACAACAGATTACTAGGCAGTATTCCTTTCTTAGGGGACTGACTGGAGGTGGGAAATATGGCATGTTCTCAGGGAACACCGTGCCCTCCTGGCCTCGAGCTGCTGGACAGGTCCAGACAGGAAGTCCTTTTCCAGTTGGGTCCTCTCATGCTCCCCAAGTCCAGTTCTGATGACCACTTAGCACTGAGCCAACCAGACACAATGGCAGGATGTGGAGAGGTTCCAATCCCAGCTCTGCCACATGGGGCACGTTACTTAGTTCATGCACCTTGGTTTGACTGGGACCCCCTCACCTCCCGGGTAGCAAAGGGGAGCCAGGGTTACTTTCCTTTCCCACCATCCCTCCGGGATCTCCCTACCTTCACCGAAGCCAGGAGGCGGCTGAAGATGGTGAGGGCCAGGGTAAAAGTGGTCTGGGAGAAGCAAAAGACGTTCCTATGCCTCAGGAGCCACAACACTACTCCCTGGAAGGCCTCGCAGATCTCAGCCTGCCGGAGAGAAAGGTAGGAGAGGGCAGGGAATGTCGCTGGTGGATAATCCTGGTGCACGAGTGGCAGGAACCGACCGCTTAAGTGACCGGAGGAGTCTCTTCACCTGGAGTCCTGGGGGACTGTTGTGCGCCCCCGCCTTTCAGCCTGGGCAGAGCTCCCGGACTCAAACACGCCTCTCCCGTGAGTGAAGCAGGTGAGCCCAGCCTTGCGCCGCGTGCAGGGATACACCCGGGAAACGTCGGCGTCAGGGCGCGGCGCACCTGAGCGCGGGTGCAGGTGGAGCCCTTGCGCCCCCGTGCGCGCGCTGAGGTCCCGCCGCGGGCCGCTACCTGGAGTTGACAGCCCCGCCACAGGCGCGCCTCGCGGTCCAGCGCCAGTGACAGGTGGGTGCTCAGCCGGCGCTCGTCCAGGTAGCCGCTGCAATCCAACGGCACCGGCTGCGGGGCCTGAGCCCGGGCGTCGGCGAGGTTGGACACTGAGGCCCGCCGAGTGAGCCGGGGCGCGCTCCGAGGCGGCGGTAGCAGGAGATAACAAGGGGTCGCTTGGTCCAGACGTTCGCCCCGACTCCCGACGGCGTCTGCTTCCGAGGCCGATGGCTGCGCCGGGGACCCCGAGGCCGAGGCCATGGTGTGAGCGGAGTCCGAGGCCTGACCGCGGCTCCACCCGGCTTTTTATAACCCAGCGCCGGCGGCGCCGCAGCTGGGGTCGCTACCTGGTGGGGCGGGCTCGGCGGGCCCCACCCCCAGTCCTCGTGGGGGAGCTGCCCGGGCACCTGGGCCGCACCTCCTAAGCACTAGCTGGAGGTGGGCGGCACGCTCCTAGGACGCGACGGGACGGAGCGCGCACAGGTGGGTGAGCGGTCCCCTACCCTCCCTTCCAGCCCCACTCGCGTCCACGCAGCCTCTTCCCCACCCGAAGTCCGCGCCCCAAACACATAGTCCCTGGCCAGGGGTGGGGTGGCTAGTGACCGCTATGGCCTTGGGCAAGGATTCCCGGCCACAGGCCCAGAGTCTTAGCTCACAGTACACATGACCAGGTAGAGGAGCTTCAAGAGCGCTCTCCTCAGGTAGCCAGGCTTGAGTTAGAATTCAGGACTCATGTGTTGTGACCTGAGTCTCGGTTACCTCTTCTCTAAGAAAAGTGGTAATGCCTCCCTCACAAGGTGGTTCCTTCATTCATTCATCCGCTCAGCAGTTTTTTATTGAAGGCCTATTATGTGTTTGGCACTGGAACAATAGCAGTGAGCTTACATTTCAGTTAGGAGAGGCAGACGATAAACATGAGTAGACTGTGTGGAAATCCCAGCAATTCCGCTCCTGGGCATATGCCCAACAGAACTGCGTGTGTGCACCAGAAGACACTTGCAGGATGTTCAGAGTAACTTCACTGTAATAGTCCCAAACTGGATACCACTCAAACGTCCATCAATAGCTGAATGGGATAAATAAGTTGTGGTGTATTCACACAATGGAATGCTACGCCCCATTGAGAAAGAATGAACTACTGCTATACTCAACAATATGAAAGAATCTCACAAAAAATACTGTGTACAGGAACAGATAAAAAAAAAAAGAGTTCATATTATATGATTCCATTTATATAAAATATTTTAAAGAAGATTATAATGTTAGAGTCTAGAAAGTGGCTGCCCCTGGGGGTGGGTGGATAATAACTGAAAAAGGGGGCTGTTAATGTTCTCTTTCTTTATCTAGATGCTAATTACACAGGTGTGTTCTACTTGTGAAAATTGATCAAGGTGTACACTTATGATTTGTATACTTTGTTCCTGATGTAAAAAATATATTTATATAAATATATATTCATAAGAATGAATTTTCATATGAATTTATATATATAAACCTTAGGGATAGGGTCTTGGTATGTTGCCCAGCTTGGAGTGGAGTGGCTATTCTCAGGTGTGATAATAGCACACTATAATCTCAAACTCCTGGTCTCCAGCAGTCCTTCTGCTGCAGCCTTCCAAGTAAATGGAACTTACAGGTGCACAACAGAATGCCCAGCTCCTGTGTTATATTTTGTTTAAAAATTGTGTTACATTAGGTGTATTTTAAAATATATGGGGATACTAGAAGTAGAAGAAAGAGGAACAGAAGAAATAGAAAAGGGAACACTTCTACACTGTTAGTGGGACTGTAAGCTAATTCAGTCTTTGTGGAAAGTAGTGTGGCAATTTCTCAAAGAACTAAAAATTGAGCTTCTATGTGATCCAGCAATCCCTATTCTGGGAATATACCCAGAGGAATATAAATCACTCTGCCAAAAAGATACCTGCACACGTACGTTCACTGCAGCACTATTCACAATAACAAAAACATGGAAATAACCCAGATGCCCATTGAAAGCGGACTGTATAAATAAAATGTTGTACATATACATGATGAAATATTATGCTGCCACAAAGCACAAAATCACATCCTTTGCAGCAACATGGATGCAGCTGGAAGACCATCATACTAAGTGAACTATCACAGAACCAAATAACTGAATACCACATGTTCTCACTCTCAAGTAGGCCCTGGCCGCTGGTCATATGAGCACAAGGGTGGGATCAGCTGATGCTGGATCCCACTGCTAGGGGAGAAGGGGGCCATGTGGCAACACACTGGGTAACTGGTCCACTATCGGGGGAGAGAAGGCCAGCTAGAAACCCAAACTTCACCTGTATACAACTTATGTAATAAATCCTCACTTGTACCCCACAACTCTAAATTTTAAAAATTGCTTCAAATATTTTAAACAATAAACAGACAGTGTCCCCAAATTAACGTCATACACCAAATCACAGCTCTAGGAAGCTCAGAGAACACCAAGCAGGATACATGCCAAAAATTACACCTAAATGTTTCCATTAAAACCACACAAAATAAAAAATATCAAAAGAAAGCCTGGGGTGGGAGGGAGGGTGGACTTTGCCTACAGGGGAGCAAGGATAAGAATCATGTAGGACTTGTCTTCAGAAATCATGTAAGAAAGAAAAGAATGAAGTAAAATATTTAGTGTTGAGAGAAAAAACCCACACTTAGAATTCTGTTTTCAATGAAATTATTCTTCAAAAGTGAAAGCAAAATAAAGACTTCTCAGACAAAACTGAGGGAATTTCTCACCAGTAGACCTGCTCTGCAAGAAATGTTAAAAGCAATTTTTCAGAGAGAAAGAAAATGACCTAGGTTAAATGAAGATGTACATAAAGAAGGGAAGAACATTATGAAGAAATTAGTGAAGGTAAAATAAAATTTTTGTTTTTCTTATAACAGTTTATTTAAAATAATTATAACAATGTAGATAATGACTGGAGGTTATGGATAAGTGAGAATTAGGAATACTTTGTTTTAAGGAACTTGCACTCCCTGTGAAACAGTGTAATGTTATTTGAAAATAGACTTGTGTTAGTTGTATTTTGCTAACTCTAGGGCAACCACTAAAAAAAGCAAAAAAAAAAAAATATATATATATGTATATATATATAATTTGTATGCTATGGAGGAGAGAAAATAGAACCATACAAAATGCTAATAACACCAGATGGTAACTTGAATCCACAGGAAAAAAATGAAGATGAAGAGAACCAGAAATAGTAAATAAGAAGGTTAATATAAAAATCCTCTATAAGTATAAACTTGGCTCTGCTTTCTTCTCTCAGCTTCTTTAGAAGATTTAAAAGATATAAAATTATATAACATAAAAATGATGACATATTGTTGGATTTATAACATATAAATGTAATAAATAGAAAATAACATCACAAAAAGGGGAGAAGGGAATAGAGATTTAAAAGTTACATGTATTTGTTTCACTAGAGTTAAATTAGTATAAATCTGAAGTAGCTTCTGTTAAGAGTATATTGTAAGCCCTACAGCAACCATTAAGAAAATAACTTTTTTCCCCCTCACTCTATTGCCTAGTTTGGAGTGCAGTGGCATGGCCATCACAGCCTCGACCTACTGGGCTCAGGCAATCCTTCCACGTAGCTGGAACCACAGGCATGCACCACCCTGCCCAGCTAGTTTTTTTATTTTTGTAGAGACAAGGTCTCACCAAGTTGCCCCGGCTGGTCTCGAACCCTTGGCAATCGATCCTCTCGCCTCTGCCTCCCAAAGTATTGGGATTACAGGCATGAGCCACTGTACCTGGTTAAGAAAATAACTTTTAAAAAAATAGTAAACCAATCATTAAAGAAATTCAAATGTTAAAGATTCACTTACCGAAGAAGCAGTAAAAGAAGAACAGAAGAACAAAATATACATGAGACTTGTATAGAAAACAAAAAGCAATATGGCATACTTAAACCCAATATTATCAAAAGTAGGTTAAATGTGAATGGATTAGACAATTGTATTAGTCTGTTAGGGCTGTGCTATGGAATGAATGTTTGTGTTCCCCAATCCATATGTTGAAGCCCTAAATATGTACTCATATGTCATTGAACTAGGTATTTGGAGATGCGGTTTTCTGGAGGTAATTAGGCTTGCCAAGCTCATGAGGGTGGGGCCTTCATGATGTGATTAGTGCCCTTCTAAAATGAGCTTGCTTCCCAATCTCAGCTTGTTCTATGAGGCAAGTATCACCCTGATGCTACAACAACAAGAACAACAAAAAGACACTGCCAGAAAAGAAACTACAAGGTTGGCTTAACATCCCCAAATCAATAGATACCTGCTGCTAAAGAACAAAAACACATGATCATATGAATAGACCCAGAAAAATATTTGATAAAATCCAGCACCCTTTCACAATAAAAACTTTACAAATTAGGACATTTTCCAACTTGATAAAGGGCATCTATCAAAACCCTACAACTAACATCATACTGCACTATATAGTGATGTATGACCAATGCTTTCCAACTAAGGTCAGGAACAAGACCAGGATGTCTACCTTCACCACTTATGTTCAATAATGTACAGGAGGGCTAGCCAGGGAAATTAGGCAAGAAAAATATTTATTTTTTGTTATTTACAAGTGTCTAGATTGGGAAGAGAGAAGGAGAACTATATTTACAGATGATATGATTTTGTATGAGTATAGAGAAAATCTTAAAAGAATCCACTAAAAAAACCCAAAGCCATTAGGAGAATAAACAAGTTCAGGAAAACTGAAGAGTACAAGATCAATGTACTACAAAAGTCAATTTTATTTCTATACACTACAATGGATAATCTGCAAATGAAATTGAGAAAACAGTTCTATTTACAGCAGCATAAAAAAAATTTAGAAATAAATGTAATCAAAAAAGTGTAAAATGTATACACTGAAAACTATAAAACATCACTCAATAAATTAAAGAAGACTTGAAGAGTAGGAAGACATACTGTGTTCATGGGTAGGAAGATTAAATTGTTAAAATGGCAATACTCTCAAATTGATCTACAGATTCAACACAATCCCTTTTAAAATTTCACCTGCTTTTTTTGCAGAAATTGACAAACTACTCCTAAAATTCTTATGGAAATGCAAAGAGTTCAGAAGGGCTGAAACAATCTTGAAAAAGAGCAAAATTGAAGGCTTCACACTATCTGATTTCAATACTTACTAGGTATAGTAGTCAAGACAGTGTGATACTGACATTAGGATAAATGTACTCAGATGTCATTAGACTAGAATTGAGGGTCTAGAAATCAATGCTCACATTTATGATCAATTGATTTTCAACAAAGGTGCCATGTCAATGGGGGAAAAGAATAGTCTTTTCAGACAAGGTTGGGTACATTCAGGGTGTTAAGACGGTAGACAAGAATAGTCTTTTCAGCAAATAGTGCTGTGGCAGCTGTATAATCACATGCAGAAGAGTAGTTGGAGCCCTCCATCCCACCATAAACAAAAGTATCTCAAAATAGATCATAGATCTGAATGTAAGAGCTAAAATTATAAAACTCTTAGAAGAGTAAATCTTCCTGACCTAGGGTTAGGAAATGGTTTCTTACATAAGCACCAAAAGCACATCAAAAGAAATTTTTACATAATCTTATTTATATATTAGACTTGACCAAAACAAAAATTTTTGTGCCTCAAAGAGCACCATCAAGAATTGGGGGATATATTTGCATATCATATATCTGAAAAGAACTCTGTATCTATAAAGAACTCTTACAACTTAATAGTGAAAAGACAAATAAAATGGGTAAGGGATTTGAATAGACATTTCTCCAAGGAAGCTATACAAATTGTTAATATGTATATGATAAGATGCTGAACATCATTAATCATTAGGGAAATGAAAATCAGAAGCTACAAGATGATACTCTTTTACACAAAAGTGAGTGTTGGTGAGGATATAGAGAAATTGTAAAACTTATACATTGCTAGTGGGAATTTTTTTTTTTTTTGAGTTGGAGTCTCACTCTGTCGCCCAGACTGGAGTGCAGTGGCCGCTCCTGGCCACCGCAGCCTCGACCTGCTGGGCTCCGGCGATCCTTCCGCCTCAGCCTTCCAAGTAGCTGGAACTACAGGCGTGCGCTACCACACCCGGCTGATTTTTGGTTTATTGTAGAGATGAGGTCTCACCAAGTTGTCCAGGCAGGTCTTGAACCCGCGGGCTCAGGCAATCCACTCACCTCAGCCTCCCAAAGCGCGGGATTACAGGCTGAGCCACTGAGCCCGGCCGCTAGTGGGAATTTAAAATGGTGCAGCCATTGTGGAAAAAACAACTTGACAGTTCCCCCAAATGTTAAACATTAGAATCACAAAATGATCCAGTAATTCTACTTCTAGGTATATCCCAAGAAAAAGGAAAATGCATGTTCATACAAAAACTTGTAGCAGCATTTTGGTTATATTTATTTCTAAATATTTTATTCATGACAGCCAAAAGTACAAATAACTCAAACATCTGTCATGACAAACAGATTTTAAAGTAGTATAACCATACAATGGAATATTATTCAGCAATAAAAAGTAATGAATTGTTGATAAATACTACAATGAAGATTGAAAACATAGTAAGTGAAGTAAGTCATTCACAAAAGGCCACATATTTTATAATTCCATTTATATGAAGTGTCCAGAATAGGTAAATTTATAAAGACAGAATGTAGATGAATGGTTGTCTAGGACTGGGATGTGGAAGGGAGTGGTGAGGGACGGGAACAAGGTGGGAGTGACTACTATGAGTATAGAGTGTTTTTGTGGGATAATGAAAGTGTTCAAAATTGACTGTGGTTATGGCTGCGCAACTCCATGTATACAGTAAAAATCATTGGCTTGTACAACTTAAATTGGTGAATTGTGTGGTATGGTATATGAATTATATCTTAATAAAGCTTATTTGTACATATATAAATATCAGATAGTGCTAAGTACTATGGAGAAATATAAAGTAGAGAGAAGAGAAAAGAACTTGGGCTGAAGGTTGGAATTTTAAGTAGCAAGATCATATTAGGACTCACTTAGAAGGTATTACATGAACAAAGACTTTCAGAAGGAGGTGAGGGAGTAAGGTGAATATCTAAGCAGATTATCTAGGGAAAGAATTTTCTGGGTTGACTAGGTTTGGATCTGGGCTTTGCCCATATGTATGACCTGGGAAAAATTAATTAATGGCCTGGTGCCTCAGTTCCTTTATCTGTAAAATAATGATAATAAATAGTACCTATTTCAAAAGGTTATTGTATGAACTAAATGAATTTTAAAAAGAAAGCACTTAGAACAGTACATTGACATCAAGTAAAATTCTTTGTAGTTATTTTTGTCAGTTCCTATTGCAAGCACGCAGCCCTTACATGCTAAGATGGAAGCATGCCTGGAATGTTGGATGAAGCAAGGAGATCAGGTGGGTGCAGAAGAAGCAAGGGGAAGGATGGTAGGAGCAGGAGAGAAGGCTGGTGATTTTTACTCTGACAGACAGGAAATCAGTGGAGGGTCTTGAACAAGAAAAGACAAGATTGGATTCATGTTTTAATACCAGCACTCTGACTCCTGTGTTGAAAATATATTATAAGGAGGCAAAGAAACAAACTAGTTCTGAGCTGTTGTAGTAATGCATGTGAAAGATGGTAGTTAGAAGTTGCCAAATTCTGGTTCCACTTCGAAGACAGATCTAACAGGTTTTATTGAAAGACTGACTGTGAGGCAAAGAGACTGTGGTTTTGATATGAGCCATTGTCAGAATTCAGCTTTCATTTACTGAGATGAAGGAAGTCTGAAAGAGAGCCCCCCTTTTTATTTTTTTTTTTAGGGTGAGTCGGGTGGTGGGGCGAGTGAAGGGGGATGAAGATTTCAATTTTGGACATGATAGACTTGAAATGTTTGTTACACATTCAAGTGGACTGATGCTCGGGGAGAAGTTTGGGCTGGAAAGAGGATGGATCATTGGTTCTTTTGCGAATTTTTATTAAAATCCCACTCTATGCCAGGTTCTAGTCTAGGCTCTGGAGAAACACTAAATTCCTCAAGAACTAGCTTTTTTTTTTAAGATTAGAAAATAAAGTTTATTTAGAAAGTACATTTAGAGAGAGAGAAAGAGGAGATTCACCTCCCCAAGGTAGGGGAGGGGACCAAAGCTTAAGAAAGCCCGGCCTAGCCATAGCTCAAAGAGCACATGACCACACCATAGCTTAGCAAGGCAATGGCTGCAATGGGTGTGGCAATGGTGGTGGCAATGGCCGAGAACTCACCTTCTAATGGTCACGAATAAGTTAGCAATCAAGGAATGGAAGGTCTTTAGCTCTCTAGATGGGACGCAATGTACAACTGCCATTGTTGTTTTTAATATTCGGGGTATTGCAAGCGCCAGAAGATGGGTCTTGCGACCTAGGAGCGCCTCCTCCTCCCAACCTGGGGGTGTCAGGTATCCTTGACTAAGAGAAGGCCAGATTTCCAGCGCAGCTGAATGGCAGCATTACGCACGCGCGGCTTCAGTCGGGCGTCCTAGGAGATGGACTCGGAAGAGCCTCTGCGCATGCGTACTTCGAGAGGCCGAGGGAGTCCGAGACCAAAGGTTGGGGCGGGGCGAGCTCGGA
The DNA here is from genome assembly GCF_000164805.1 of Carlito syrichta. Lineage (NCBI taxonomy): Eukaryota > Metazoa > Chordata > Mammalia > Primates > Tarsiidae > Carlito > Carlito syrichta. Next base: position 313,544 of record NW_007246675.1, on the reverse strand, counting down.
GTGCGCCTGCGCGGTGGGCGCTCTCGCCCGAAGCGCCGCAGTCTCGAGAGCGCCAAGGAGGTGTCTCGGCGGTCT
>NW_007246675.1:310090-313449 GCF_000164805.1 Carlito syrichta | reverse complement strand
GGGGGGGGCGGGGCAGGCCTGACCCGGCGGGCCTCAGTGGGTAGAGAGTCGGGTGGGTGTGCCCCGGGCCCGCGGGTTCCAACTGGCCCCGAGTGGGGGGCCTGGGAGCAGGCTCTGCCGCCTGCATCGCTGCTGCGTCCCGTGGGGCCTGCGCTGCTTGCCATAAAGGCGCTGTGCGGGAGTATGCGCTCTGGCTCCCAGCCCTGCCGGCCGAGCCCGGGTCCGGGGCGGCCGCCGACCGTCTGTTTGGATGCTCTGCGCCTCGGGGGGCCTCTGTGCCGCGCAGTCAAGCCCCGGAAGGCAGCAGAGCGAAGGGTGCCTGCCTCTGTTCCAGGCCCCTGATTCGGATTCTCCTAGGCTGGGGCTGTCATTCTCCTTGTGGCGTTTTAGCTTACGGTGCAGAATGGAACCCGTAGGTGTCTTTGTGTGTGTGTGTGTGTGTGTGTGTGTGTGTGTGTGTGCGCGCGCGCTCGCGCGTGATGGTGGTGGTATGTTTATCTTCCAGAATTTCACAGATTGTTATCGAGCACTTAATGGGGCATTATAAGTCCAGTAAAGGGTCATGGAGGAAAATTGGTTACTTACTGGTTATGAGGTATCGGACAAGTGTTTAATGTCTGGGTCCCTAGGTTCTCACATAATTAAACTTTTCCTCATGTGGTTGTTATGGGTGCAATAAGAGGAGACTTCAAGGACAGTGCCTATATTTGTTCCTGCTCATTGCTTTCAAGTTATTAATTAAATAAATATTGGGCACCACCCACATGCTAGGCACAGAAGATACAATATTGACCAAAATCAGCCAAGTTCTTGAACTTGGAAAGAGCTCTTGGGCAGAGGCGAAAACCATACACATTTTCCAACCTAAGACTTGTAATCTTTTTTAATTTTTTTGAGTTGGGAGTCTCACTCTGTCACCCAGACTGGAGTGCAGTGGCCGCTCCCGACCACCGCAGCCTTGACCTGCTGGGCTCCGGCGATCCTGCTGACTCAGCCTTCCAAGTAGCTGGAATTACAGGGGCGCACTACCACGCCCGGCTAATTTTTGTATTTATTGTAGAGATGAGGTCTCGCCAAGTTGCCCAGGCGGGTCTTGAACCCACGGGCTCAGACAATCCACTCACCTCAGCTTCCCAAGGCGCGGGATTACAGGCTGAGCCACCAAACCCAGCTAGGACTTGTAATCTTAATGAACGAAGTGGATGGGTGTTCTACAAAAGATGGAAGTAGGTTGGAAAGTGTTGCCATGTAGGAGTGATGGCCTACAGATAACAGATAATCAATTTTTAAAATAGACTTTAGAAATTGTTATTTTTGTGAAATTTCGCAATTTTAGCTACTAATTCAAAAGATCTTTAAATACTATGAGCTCAACAAAAAAAAATTGTAGGCTGTCTTCAACCCCTTGCCTACTGATTTGCAACCTCTGGTGTAGACTGAAAGACATGAATCAAATATGGAACAAACAGAAGTAAAATTGTGTCCACGAAGGGGAGAACAGGGTGCTCTCTGAGCCTATAAAAGTCTTTGGCCTAGTCAGAAAAGTCTTCCCACATGAAGAGGCTATTGAGATCTGAAGGATAAGTAGATGTCAACTAAGTGAAGAGGGGATTGAGCAATATTCTAGGCAGAAGGAACAGCACGTGGAAAGGTCAGTGGTGAGAAGGAGCATGATGACGAGAAAAGGCCCTGTGTGTCTGTAGCTTAATGAACCAAGCAGAGTATCCTGTGAAATAAGCCTGGAGAAGTAGACATGGGTGGGAGTCAAATTACAGACCACCTTAAGGATTTTTATTTTTATCCCAAGATCTATGGGAAACCATGAATGAATTTTAAGTAGGAGAGTGACATGTGATTAGATTTGTGTTGACACTGCCCTGTGGAGGCTGTAGTGCAATTTAATTAGATGCAGGAGTATAGTTAGGAGGCTATAATCCAAGGCCAGGATGATGGTGACCTGGACTAGAGTAATGAAAGTAGAGATGGAGAGAAGTGTATTATATTGATCTACTAATCTGTTACTTGTGAATGACAATGTCACAGTCAATGGCAGTGACTTATATTTGTTTCTCTTTAATGCTTAGAATAGTATCTGAAACAGTTAGAAATTTAACAAGTTCTGTTCAGCTAAACTGTTGAACTTTTAGGATTGTGTTTTATTATAGATTCCTAATCATACAAAATTCCAGAAATGGAAACTTTACATATACAAATGCCCATACTAAGAAAAATTCTCTGCCACTGGACTTTCTTTTCTGTCTTTTACTTTTTGTTGTCTTCTGCAGAGAAGATGAACCATATATGGATGTATTACATGCTAAAAAAATGTTACTGATGCATTGTAGAAAATAAAACTAGAAGTCTCAGAGGAAACAAAGGACCTTCTGTATTAAAGTTGAATTAAGCCGGGCTTGGTGGCTCAGCCTATAATCCCGCGCCTTTGGGAGGCTGAGGTGAGTGGATTGCCTGAACCCACGGGTTCGAGACCCGCCTGGGCAGGCACGACCTCATCTCTACAATAACATCAAAAAATTAGCTGAGCATGGTAGCATGTGCCTGTAATTCCGGCTACTCGGAAGGCTGAGGCGGAAGGATCGTCGGAGCCCAGCAGGTCGAGGCTGCGGTGGCCGGAAGCGGCCACTGCACTCCAGTCTGGGCAACAGAGTGAGACTCCAACTCAAAAAATAAATAAATGAATAAATAAATAAGTTGAATTAAAGTTGTTAACCATGTTCACATGTGTTTTCCTACAGGCAAGAAATTCAAAGAGGATGCCTGGGACTTTTGTGCAGAAATACAATTTATAATATACTGGTTCATTTTCTGCTTGTACAGCATTTACTACAAATGTAAACTAGATTTTCTCTCCCCCTCTTTGTATTGTAGAAGAAACTGTTCCCTTCTCATATCTTTTTAAATTAAAAAAATTTTTTTTTGAGTTGGAGTCTCACTCTATCACCCAGGCTGGAGTGCAGTGGCATGCCCATGGCTACCCCAGCATTGGCCTGCTGGACTCCAGCGATCCTTCTGCCTCAGCCTTCCAAGTAGCTGAAACTACAGGTGTGCTCTACTGTGTCTGGCTAATTTTTTATTTATTGTAGAGATGAGGTCTCGCCAAATTGCCCAGGCTGGTCTTGAACCTGCAGGCTCAGGCAATCCACCCACCTCGGCCTCCCAGTGCTGGGGTTACAGGTTGGGCCACTGAGCCCAGCCTCATATCTTTTAATAAACTTTTATATATATATATAACAAATACTTATGAAATCTTCATTGTGAGCCGGGCTCAGTGGCTCAGCCTATAATCCCGCACTTTTGGGAGGCTGAGGTGAGTGGATTGCCTGAGCCCACAGGTTCGAGAC
>NW_007246675.1:265117-310054 GCF_000164805.1 Carlito syrichta | reverse complement strand
TGGTGGCCAGGAGCGGCCACTGCACTCCGGTCTGGGTGACAGAGTGAGACTCCAACTCAATAAAATAAAATAAAATAAAATAAAATAAAATAAAATAAAATAAAAAAAGAAATCTTCATTGTGTGCAAGTCAGTGAGATGACAGTAGCCTTTTTCAAGTTATAAATTTAATCTATTGAGGGTATAAGTAAATGGTCTTTTCATTATTTGTAAATATTGTCTCCAACAGATCAATAAATCAGAGAAACCAGAAAGCTGTGATAATGTGAAGGTGGTTGTTAGATGCCGACCCCTCAATGAGAGAGAGAAATCAATGTGCTACAAACAGGCTGTCAGTGTGGATGAGATGAGGGGAACTATCACTGTACACAAGACTGACTCTTCCAATGAACCCCCAAAGACATTTACCTTTGATACCGTTTTCGGACCAGAAAGTAAACAACTTGATGTTTATAACTTAACTGCAAGACCTATTATTGATTCTGTTCTTGAAGGCTACAATGGTGAGTATATAGTATACTTTTTAAAAAACATTCTTATTGGGGCAGCCCCCTTTGGGTCCCCTCCCACTGTGGGAGTTTTCTGTCCTCTCAATAAATCCTTCTTTCTCAACCAAAACAGAAACAAAAACACTCTTGTCAAGGCATAATTAATGCTCCATAAGCTCACCTATTGTAATTATACAGATTGATGAGTTTTAGTAAATATATACAGTTGTGAAACCATCACCATAGTCCAGTTTTAGAACACTCCCCTTTTCTCTAAAAGTTCCTTTATGCCCATTTGCAGATTTACTCCCAGGCAGCCATTGATCTGCTTTCTGTCACTATAATTTTGCCTTTTGTTGAAATTTCATATAAATCACATCTTACCTGTGTTCTTTCACTTAGCATAATGTTTTTGAAGTGCATCCATCTCTCCAGTATGTCAGTAGTTTGTGCCTTTTTGTTGCTGAATTGTATCCCATTGTATGAATTTACTACATTTTGTTTATCCATTCAACAGTTGTTGGAAATATGGATTATTTCCAGTTTTTTGGCTATTGTAAATAATGCTGCTATGAATCTTCATATGTATATCTTTTTTCAGGCTTTGTAAAGTTTCTGTTGGATAGATACTTAGAATTGGAATCATGGGGTCATATGGTCAATATACACTTATCTTTTGAAGAAACTACCAACTGTTTTCCTTTTTTCTTTTTTTTTTTTTTTGGAGTTGGAGTCTCACTCTGTCGCCCAGACTGGAGTGCAGTGGCTGCTCCCAGCCACCGCAGCCTCGACCTGCTGGGCTCCGGCGATCCTTCCACCTCAGCCTTCCGAGTAGCCGGAATTACAGGCATGTGCTACCACGCCTGGCTGATTTTTTGATTTATTGTAGAGGTGAGGTCTCGCTGCCCAGGCGGGTCTCGAACCCACGGGCTCAGGCAATCCACTCACCTCAGCCTCCCAAAGGCGCGGGATTACAGGCTGAGCCACTGAGCCCGGCTCCAACTGTTTTTCAAAGTGGTGACTATACTGCTTTTCCCCCTGCCAGTATGGTATGAGAGTTCCAGTTTCTTCACATTCTCACCAACGCTTGGATTGTTGATCTTTTAAATTATAGTCTTTCTAGAGGATCTTTAGTGATATCTCATTGTGTTTTAACTTGTCTTTCTCTAATGACCAATGATGTTGAGCATCTATTCATAGTACTTATTAGGCATTTGTATGTCTTCTTTGGTGAAATGCCTTAAAATATTTTGCCTATTTTAAAATTTGGTTGGCTATCTTATTATTCTTCTTTATATATTCTAGATAGAAATACTTGATCTCAAATGTGATTTGAGATTTTCTCCCAGTCTGTGGCTTGTCTTTTCATTTTCTTGGTGATGTTTTTTGAAGAGAAAATATTTTGAAGTTTGATAAAATTCAGTTTACCAATTTTTTCTTTTATAGATCATGCTTTTGTGATAGAGCTAAAATATTTTTGCCAAACCCAAGGCCACAAAGATTCTCTCCTATGTTTTCATCTAGAAATTGAATAGTTGTAGGATTTACATTTAGGTCTGTGATCCATTGTGAGTTAATTTTTATATATAGAATAAGATAAGCATCTATGTTCCTTTTTTTCCTTTCCTTCCTTTATTTTTTCTTCTTGCCTGTGGGTATCCAGTTGTTCCAGCATCATTTGTTGGAAAGACTGTTCTTTCTCTGTTAAGTTAGCTTGGTACTTTTGTCAAAAATTGACCACAAATATTTGAGCTTATTTCTGAACCATCTATTTTATTCCATGTTTAGCCTGTCCTCATTACTGTAGCTTTATAATACGTTTTGAAATTAAGTAGTATACACTCTTCAACTTTGTTATTCTTTTCCAAAATTGTTTTGACTTTTCTAGGTCTTTTGTGTTTTCATATAAATTTTAGAATCACCTTTTCAATTTCTGCAAAAAGCCTGCTGGGATTTTGATAGAGATTGTGTTGAATTATTATTTTGACAATATTGAATCTTCCAATCCATGAACATTGTAACTCTCTCCATTTATTTATGTCTGTTTAATTTCTCTTATCAGTATTTTGTAGCTTTTAATGTACAGGCTTTGCACTAAAGATTAATTTATATCTAAGGATTTTTTTGTGTATTTCTTTTGATTAATTTATCCCTAAGTATTTTTTGATGCTATTGTGAATAGTTATTATTTTCATAATCTCAATTTTTGATTGTATGTTGCTAATGTATAGAAATGCAATTTTAGGTGACTTTTTTATTGAGATAAAATTCAAATAACATAAATTACTATTTTAACCATTTTATAGTGTATAATTTATAGGTTTTTAGTACATTTACAGTGTTATACACTGTTACCACTGTTCTGTTCTGGAAAGAAACTCTGTTCTCCCTCCCAGTCTGTTCCCCCTCCCAGTCACTCCTAATCTACCGTCCCTCCCCTTCCTCCAACCAAGCAACCACTAATTTACTGTCTATTATCTATGAGTTTGCCTATTATAGATATTTTCTATAAATAGAATTATATAATATATGGTCTATTGCAAATGATTTCTTTTGCTTACTATGTTTTCAAGCTTCATTCTTATTTACTATATATCAGCAATTCATTACTTTTTATGGCTGAATAATATATTGTCGTATAGATATACCATATTTTGTTTATCTGTTTATAAGATGGTGAACATTTGAATTGTTTCTACTTTTTAGTTACTATGAATAATGTTATTTTGAACATTCTTGAAAAGATTTTTGTGTGAACGTATGTGTTTAATTCTCTCAGGCATATACCTAGTAGTGTAATTGCTGGGTCATATGGTAACTCTGTTTAACTTTTTGAGAAGCTGCCAAAAAATGTTTTCCATAGTGGCTATACCAGTTTACATTCCTACCAGCAGTGTGTGAATTTTCTAATTTCTTCACATCCTTGCATCCTTGTTATTGTCTTTTTGATTGTCCTAGTGGGTATGAAGTGATACATCATTGTGGTTTGCAATTGATTTTTGTACATTAACATTGTATCCTCCAATCTTGCTAAACTTGCTTACTAATTCTAGTAGATTTTTTGTGTTTTTTTTTTTTTTGTGTGTGTGTAAATTCTCTAGGGTTTTCTACATATAAGATTATGTTATCTGCAAGTAAAGAAAATTTTTACTTTTTTCCCCCCAATCTTTATACCTTTAATTTTTTGTTGTTATTGTTGTCTGGTTGCACTGACTGGAACTTCTAGTAAATGTTGACGAGAAGTGGTGAGAATTTCCTGATCTTAAAGAAAATAAATAAATCTTTCACCAGTATGTATGATGTTATCTCTAGATTTTCATAGACACTCTTTCTTGGATTGAAGAACTTTCCGTCTGTTCTTAGTTTACTGAGAGGTTTTTTTCAGGGATATATATTGGATTTTGTCAAATGTAATTTTTATTGCATCTATTGAAATTCTATTCAGTTTTTTTAAACTTTGTTAATATGGTCAATTTCATTGATTTTTGCATGTGAAGTCTCCTTTACTACTTGGTCATGATGTGTTATTCTTTTCATATATTGTTAGGTGTGATTTGTTAAAATTTTGTTTAAAATTTTTGCATCTATGTTCATGAGAGATAAAAGTATATCGTTTTCGTGTAATGTCTTTATCTGGTTTTGTTATCATGATAATGCTACTTTCATAGAATGAGTTGGGATATATACCCTTTTCAGTTTTCTAGTATAATTTGTCTAGAATTGGCATTATTTCTTTTTTAATATTTATTAGGATATGACAGTGAAGCCATTTGGGCTTGGAATTTCTTTGTGGGAAGGTTTTTAACTATAGATTCAGTTTCTTTAATAGGTAGGACTTTCTAGGTTATCTATTTTTTCTTAAGTGAATGTTGGTAGCTTGTCTAGTATGGATTTTATCTGTTTCATCTAAGTTGTGAAATTTATTGGAAAAAAGTTGTTTATACTATTCCTTTATTATTATTTTAGTATGTTAGAATGTAGTGATATAACTTTTCTCATTCTTGATGTTGATAATTTATGTCATATGTTTTTTTTCCTGGTTAATCTGGTTAGAGGTTTGTCAATTTTTATTGATTTTCTTAGAGAACCAGCTTTTGGTTTTATTAATTTTCCTAACTTGCTTTTATGTTTCTTCCTATTTCATCTATTTGTGCTCTGGTCTTTATTGTTTCTTTTCTCCTGCTTACTTTAGATTTAATTTACTCTTTCCACTTAAGATGGAAACTGAGATAATTGCTTTGAGACTTTTCTTCCTTTCTAACATGGGGGCTTAATGCTATAAATTACCCCAAGTACTTGTTAGTGGCATTCAGATTTTGACATACCTTTTTTTTTTTCATTTTCACATAGTTCAAAATATTCTCTACTTTCTTCTTGATTTCCTCTTTGATCCCTAGGTTATTTAGAAATGGTGTTATTTACTTTTCAAATATTTTGAGATTTTCCAGAGATCTTTCTGCTATTGATTTCTAATTTAATCCCATTTTGGTTAGAGCACATGCTTTGTATGTCTTGAACCTTTTTAAATTTATTGAGACTTTATGGCCCAGAATATAGTTTATTATTAAATGTTTTGTGTGTGCTTGAAAAGGATGACTGTTCTGCTGTTGTTGAGTTTTCTATAAATGTCCTTTAGGTCAATTTGCTTGATAGTGTTATTCAGATCTTTTAAGTCCTTATTTATTTTCTGTCTCCTTGGTCCATTCAGTATTGAAAAAGGAATATTGAATTCTCTGACTATATTTTGTATTTTGTCCATTCCTTTTCATTCTACCAGTTTTTTGCTTTGTGTGTTTTTTTTAAACCTGTGAGTAGTTGCATAAATGTTTAAGACTTTTATGTCTTTTTAACTAACTTCTTTTTCATTATGAAATTACTCTCGTTGTCCCTGGTAATATTCTTTACTCTGAAACATACTTTGGGGACAGAAAAAATATTTGAAGATAAATAATGGATGAAATTTTTCCAAATTTGTTGAAAACTACAAATCCAAGAAGCTTAATGAACTGTAAACACAAGAGACATGAAGAAAAATACACCAAGATACATCATAATCAAACTGAACAAAACCCATGATAAATAAGAAAATCTTGAAAAACAACCAGGGAAAGAAAAACATGTATAAAAGAATAAAGATACAGATGAAAACAGATTTCTGATCAGAAACAATGCAAATGAGAAGACAGTAGTGTAATATCTTTAAAGTACTGAAAGAAACTTATCAACCTAGAATCCTATATTCAGTGAAAATATTTTTCAAAAACAAGAGTAAAATAAGTGTGTTTTTTAGACTACAAAAGCTGAAAGAACTCATTATTGGTAGACCTGCACTATAAAAATGTTAAAGAAAATTTTTCAGACAGAAGAAAATATTGGATGGAAATATAGATCTACATGAAGGAAAGAAAATATTAGTAAACTTGAAAGCATACCAATAGAAACAATCCAGAGAGAAAATAGCCAAGACAAAAACAGAACAGAGCATCAGTGAGCTGTGGGATAATTTCAAGCATCCTAATATGCATGACATTGATCAAGTTTCTTAACCTTGCAAATCCTCTGTGTTTCTAAATAAACTATGGAAATACAAATAGTGCCTGTCTCTTAGGATTGGGGTGCAAATTAAATAAGAATTTAAAATTAGTCAGTCGTGGTGGCACATAACTGTAGTCCTACTGGGACCCAGCTATTTGGGAGACTGAGGCAGGAGGATCACTTGAGCCCAGGAGTTCAAGGCTGGAGTGAATTATGATTATACCCCTGCACTCCAGACTGGGCAGCAGAGTGAGACCCTGTCTCTAAACAAAAACAAAAAAAAATTGCATGTAAAGTACGTGGCTTACCACATAGCAAATGAGTAGTAAATTGTAGCTACTGCCCTTATAAAGCTTATTTTTTGTTTAATAATTCAGTGCATCTATTCTGAAATGTAGTCTATGAGTTCATGATATTTTCAGCTCCTTTGAATGCAATATGTTATATTCCTAATGACAGAGTTTGAAATATTTCGTCAGTTTGAAAAAATTGAGACTTTTTTATTCCCATGTGTAAAAAATGGTTTCTGGTATGATTAATTTATTTTCACAGAAAAGTCTGAGAAGTATGGTATGATTGATTTACTTTCACTAAAAAGTCTGAGAAAAGTTGAGGTTAACTGAATAGAGTAGTGATAGTTAAGGAACCTTTTTCATATATGCTATCACATCCTGGGCTATGTTCTCATTCTACACTGTGTCCTGGCCAACTCCTCCAGCCCTCTCTTTTCTCCACATCTACCCTTGCTTTCTTTAAATTCTTTGTCTACAACGTAGCCACAGTAATCATGATATCACTTCTCTGACTGAAAAAAATCATCCTTTGGCTTTACTTTGTTTTTAGGATACGGTCTAAAAACTTTAATATGGTCTTTATGACCCTGCACTATTAGAGAACTGCCAATTTCTCTCGTTCTATTTGCATCCACCTTCCTTTTCTATTCCTGCTTCTTCCTTTCTGGTTCATTTGCCATCCACTCTTTTCCTATCTGATTCCTATTTGTATTTAAGATCTAAATCTCACCTTTTCTGGAAAGCCTTCCAACCTCCTCCCCCTTCCTCCCACTGCAATTCCCCTGCCTAATTTCTGTCCCATACTCCCATCTAGAACTCTGTGTTTCTCATTCTTAGTACTCATGCTTATAATTGTTCCACTAATATCTCCTCCTCAAGATTATACATGCCATAAGATTAAGGATTGTGTTTGTCTTGTTTGTCACTGTCTGTAGTGCCTAGGACAATGCCAGACTCAGATGTGTGGTAAGTATTTGTTTAATGAATGAATTTAGATATTTAGAAAGTTTAAATTGTATCTGTAATTACCCATAATAATTGTACTGTCATCTTTTTTTGTTAACTTTCCTTGTTTCTTACAGCTGTTATTTTAAAACAATTTTTAAAAGTAATGCACTTATTTTAGGACTAAGAAGAAAAAAAGCTATCATTTACTGGTACACTCTACCAGGCATTGTGTTGGTCACTTGAAGTAAATTGTTTCATTTGTTTCTTACTATCAATGTAGAGTCATAATTTTTATCCCCATGTTACTTACCATTGAGGAGACAGTCTCTGGGTAGATAACTTGTCCAAGGTCAAGTGGCTAAAAAGTGGCAGATATGGATTCAGACACAGTCTTTCTTCTGTAGCCTGTATTCTTTTGCTGTACTTATACTACCTTCTCCAACTGAATATTCAAAATTAATATGCACATTATAGGAAACTTTTTATAATTAGCTATAAAGTAAGATTTTTTGCATTTAGAGCTTAGGATACTTTATTAATAATTAGGAGTATCTCATTGACTGACGCTTTCACATGCATGTGGCACAGTACACATTGATAATAAAGGTGAAATTTGTACTAGAATACATTTACTATTGTTTTTTATTTTAAAGGTATGAGCTAGATACATAAGTTGTCATCATATAGGTAAAGTTTGGGCCTCCCATTGGTCCTCACTTGGCCTGGTTTGGGATCAGCTACCCTTATTAGTGTTATGCCTCCTCCCTCCTTCCCCTGGCAGTGACCCACTACTGCCAATCCCTTTCATGTAGTATGATAAATGTTCAGGGTCCACTTATGAATGAGAACATGTGGTACTCAATTATTTGTTTCTGTGATAGATCGCTGAGTATGATGGACTCTAAATCCATCCAGGTTACTGCAAAGTCCATAATTTTGTCCTTCTTTGTAGCTGCATAATGAAACTTGTACTAGATTATATTTTGAATCCAGAGGAGAAATTACCTCACAGTGTCAAAGGACTTAATTTTAAGGACATTATTCTGTAGCAGCAGATTCTGCAAAGTAACTTATTCTCTTCATCATTTTCAGGGACAATTTTTGCATATGGGCAAACCGGAACAGGCAAAACTTTTACCATGGAAGGTGTTCGAGCTGTTCCTGAACTTAGAGGAATAATTCCTAATTCATTTGCTCACATATTTGGTCATATTGCAAAAGCAGAGGGTGATACAAGGTAAAAGATAATTATTTTATTTTCTAGCATTGAGAAATACAAACACAAAAGGCATATTGGTGTAAATTTTACAAATGTTTTAAAACCAGTCATAAATATTTCACTGGCTCTTATATTTTAAAAATGATGTTTTATTTATAGATTTTTGGTTCGAGTGTCTTATTTGGAAATATATAATGAAGAAGTTCGTGATCTTTTGGGCAAGGATCAGACACAGAGATTAGAGGTAAGGATAATTGAAATTGGAGGAGTACTATCCAAAACAATAGAATGCCTATTAAATTAATGTCTTCTTAAAATAAAAGGTACTTTTAATATTTTAAATAACCTTGTACATATATAATTTCATACATATGCAGACATATCTAGAGATAAAGTACTGATGCAGGATTGCTGAGTCAGGTGGTAAATGGTAAATTTAATAGATGTTGCCAAATATTTTAATATTTTAAGATACAAGACATGTAACAAGAAAATATTAAAATGTTAATATTGGAATTTTGGTTGGATTGCATTGCTAGTAAAATAATTAGAAGAGAATAATGTATGTAGAATAACAGTAGGATAGAATGTAGAATAACAGTAGCCACTATTACTGAGCTCTTACAATGTGGTGTAGGCATTCAGTGCAGTAACTGGTGGTTGTGGTAGTAGTAACACACTTTATTCCACTTAGTCTTCCCAGCGGTTCAATTTTACTTATGCGGAAACTGAAGTTTAGAGGGGTTTCATGACTTGCTCAAAGTCACATGTCAAGTGAATGACTGTCATCTAGAATTAAGAAGGTGGTTTCTGGTTCCTACCATCTTAGCTTGAATTCTGGCTCTTATCTCGAGCAAGTTACTTGATCTCTGTGAGCCTGTTTTTGTCATATGAAAATGGAAATAATAATCATGTGTTCCTTCACAGGATTATTTTAAACATTAACAAATTAAAGCAGATTATTTAAATCAATGCCTGGCACAAAATAATCAACAAATATTAACTTTTTTTATTTTTACGTTTATGATATAAAATGAGTTTTTGGAACAGTATATTGCAGCATTTGGATTGTTTATGCTTGTTGGATCTTAATGAATTCTTAATTTGTAATTATAACATGTATATAGCAAATGTAGAAACAACTTTCTTTGCTGCTAGTTGTCAACTTTCATTTTGATGGATAACTTTATTAATTCCGTGCTTTATTTCCTAAAAGTTTATTGTTTTATCATGCAAATTCTAGAGAAAAAGACCATCTGGGAAGAATATTTCCATTTTTTTTTTTTTTACCAGTAATCATATATTGGATTTATTCTCAAGAATGTTTTTGTCAATGGTTCTTAACCTTATTAGACCAATGCCCCTTTTTCATAACATGTCACTTGTGATGCTTTCTTGACTGTCCTGAAATAAAATTTGTAAGTGATAAAATCCACTTGTATACACAATTTTTAAAAATCAGTATATTGTCCTACTGTAATATAGAAGTAATCAAAAATTAAAATGCTAGCATTTCAATATGTAAATGATTAGATGTGACTATACTCAATGACATGATGAAATAGTCAGAAGCATATAGAATCACTGTAACTGCAATAGTTACAAATGCAAAGTGTTAACAGATATTTTGTATTGGTGAGCTTAACACTTTGATTGCTATTATTGTCAATGACACGGTCTTTTAAAATAGAGACTAGCTCTTGGTAGAGTTCTATGAAAAATAAAGTACAATTCTTTCCTCAGTTTTCCTGTATTCCTATATTATATTATTGCTATTACTATTATTGCCATGGAAAAGCACTTTATATGCAAAGTAAAATTATGTATAGATCCAGATATAACTGGATCTAGACCCAGATAATTATTACTATTTTTGGTTTAAATTTATTTATTTATTTATTTTTAATTTTTAAAGATGTGGGATACAATTCAGGACTAGTCATATAAATGGTCACCGTACAGGTAAAGTTTGGACCTCCCTTACTCCCCACTTCTGGTTTGAGATCAGGTACTCTTATTGATGTTATGTGTCCCCCCCCCCGCCCCGCCCTGACAATTTTAGACTCAAATAGTTTTTTGACTATGTGACTATCTGGTAGAACATTTAAAATGGAATGGGACAGTTCTTCACTGGGACCATCCCACTCATTTCAGTATGTTTAGTATCCCTGGTCCCTGCCTGTAAATACCAATAGTGTCCTCAAGTGAACCAGAAACTCACCCACAAATTTCTAAAACATTCTGGGGCAGGGAAGTAACTACCCTAATTGAGATTCCTTGTTATAAACTGTTTTTATAGAAATTACACTCCTGTGTTTTTTTATGATGAATTTTCTGGGGTAGCATTATATCCAGTTTTTAAATTTTCGCAAATTTGGGATCATATTTTATGTCTTTACATTTCCTATCAAATCAGTTATCTACACTTATTAATTGATCTTTTTTTGTTTTGAGTCAGAGTCTTACTCTGTCATCCAGGCTACAGTGCAGTGGCATGTTCATAGCTACTAAAACCTCTACCTGTTGAATTTAGGCAATCTTTCCACCTCAGCTTTCCATGTAGCTGAAACTGCAGGTGCACACTACCACACTTGGCTAATTTTTTATTTATTTATTGTAGAGACGAGGTCTCTCCATGTTGCCCAAACTGGTCTTGAAACCCTGGGCTCGAGAAATCCTCTCACCTCCGGCTCCCAAAGTGCTGGGATAGCAAGTGTGAGCTACTGTGCCCTGCCTATTAATTGATTTTTAAATGAATATCATATTGTGAAAAGACCTTAGAGTTCATAAAGACTAGCAGTTCACAGACCGATGTCAGTTTGAAGAATGTTTGCTTCCAGCCTGTAGTGAGATGAACACAAAAAGTGAGAGTAGCTGCTTAAAAACTTTCATAGTAATTTGACATTGCCATGGTATCCAAGTATGTGATTTTTGTATTTTACAAAACTATCAGATCAAAAATATGCAATATACACCTTGTCCTTTATCACAGGTTTTTTTGAGAAGCATTGATATAAACCAACAATTTCCAAACTTTTTAAAAGGTGTAAAGCATTTAAACACTTTAATCAAGCCAAATCTTATGTGGAAGCCCAATGGGTAAAATTCATGAAAATGAAGCTCTCTTTAGAACTTATCTGGGCCTGAAGACCCCCAGACTACCACAGTAGCCCTCTCAGTGCCACCATCCTTTACCCAAGGGCTTTTCAGGCACAATCTGAAACCCACTGGTTTATAGAGACCATCGTATTCCTTTTACTACTAATAATATTAGGGCTTAATTTATATCCCATGGCAGATAAAGGATAATTTTTCCTAATGTGTAAATAACTATATATTATAAATTGTTATAAAAGACGCACACACAAACCCCAATTGGATTGAAAATCGCCTTCTAGAATGTAGAGTATTTACTCTTAAAAGTTTTGTCCTTGGAATTGTTTTTCAAATTTTTGTTTGTCTTTTGCGTCTGTGTAATTTTACTACCTGATAAAATCGCTTTCACCATTGGCAGCCCACAGGCCTCTGCCACAATTTTACTTTGTTTTGTTGACTTGTGGAGGCAACTCCTTGGACTTTCCAAAGTGAATTTTATGTGATACCACCTGTGTTTTAGGTAAATCTATCCTAAATACATTATAAAATTTAGTAAAAAAAAGTCTCACAATGTAATTCACAGAAAGATAATATTTTTACATGAATACCATAGATCTGGTTATTTAACTCAGCTACTTGAAATCCTCCAAATTACTATTATCATGAAGACTAGTAACTATTTTTAAACTTGTTTTTGCCTACCTATATAAGCATATATCTCACCTATTTCTCCCTACTTCCTGCTCTCCCCAGCTGCATAGTCGTTTTTTGTTTGTTTTTTGTAAGTGCCTAGATTTTTCTCATCGCAGGATCTTTACATATATTCTTTTTCTCCTACCCCAATCCAGACTATCTACCTCCTATTTCTTCAAATTTTAGCTTAAATATCATTTTGGGAAAACTTATCCTGTCCTCTTCACTAGCTTAATGTTCTGTAATATACCCCATACTGTCCTTTATTTTTTCTTCATATCATCATCACAGTTGAAATAAAATAATTTAGGAATGTAATTATTCATTTGTATGTTCTTCCTATAGATTCTCTCTATTAGTGTAAGGACATTGTGTATCTTGTTCATCACTGTATTGCCTCCTATCTAGTAGAGTGTCAAACAGATAGTAGATGCTCAGTAAATAATTGTGGAAGAATTATTGATATAAGTTTAAAGACTTATGGATTTGTTTTTTTTCAGGTTAAAGAAAGACCTGATGTGGGAGTTTATATCAAAGATTTATCAGCTTACGTGGTAAATAATGCTGATGATATGGATAGGATTATGACACTAGGCCACAAAAATCGTAAGTGTTGTGCATAATTGTGATTAAACACCTACGTGTTGAGTAGGCTGGTTTAGAAACAAGTATGACAGCCCTGTAGAGATTGGATTTTTAGGTTTCAAACTCTTCTCCTTTGATTATTCACTATGTAGAGAACATATAAGAATGAAAGCTATCACAGATCATTTTCCATGCTGACCAAAATTTTCTTTTTGTTTAGTAGTGCTAATCTTTGAAATTCTGTATGACTGTCTCTTGTTATAATAATATTGGTAACATTTATTGAGCACTTAGTAAATGGGCTTACTAAGCCCACTTAGCTTGTGCTAAGTGCTTTATATGATGATCTCTTAATCCTCACAGTAGATTATGAAGATACTAAATTTCTACTTTATGGATGAAGAAACTGAGAATATAAGTAACTCATCTAAGTAATATGCCTACCAAATGACAGAGTGAGTGTTAAATATACCTAGGCTATAGCTGGGTGTGTTGGCTCACACTTGTAATCCCAGCAAAAAAAAACTCCAGTCTTTTTTCAACAAATACATTGTAAGGGGGGGAAAGAAAGGTGGGGAGATTACAGATTAAAAGAGACTCAAGGTTAGGTGTGGTGACTCACATCTATAATCCTAGCACTTTGGGAGGCTAAGGCAGGAGGATCGCTTGAGGCCAGGAGTTTGAGACTAACTTTGGCAATGTAGTAATCCCCTCTTCTGTAAAAAGAGAGAGAGAGAGAGAGAGAGAAGAAAAACCCTAGTAGTCCAGTAGTCTGCATTAGCGAGGCACTATACTATCTCCCTTTTGTTGACAAGAAAAGCAAAACAAAATTAAATTTTAAAAATTGTGTATATATATATTTCTTGGTCAGGATCTCACTCAGTCGCCCAGGCTGGTGTGCACTGGCACGATCATGGCTCACCGCAACCTAGACCTTCTGGGCTTAGGCAATGCTTCCACCTCAGCTGGGACTACAGGTGAGTGCCACCATGCCTGGGCGACAGAGTGAGATCCTATTTTTATTTTACTTTTTTTTGTAGAGATGAGATCTTGCTATGTTGCCTTGGCTAGTCTTAAACTCCTGGGCTCAAGCAGTCCTCCTACTTCAGCCTCCCAGAGTGCTAGAATTATAGGCATGAGCCACTGCACCTGGCCAAAAATTGTATTCTTTTTAATGATTATTTCAAGTTTTTAAAAGGTGAAAGATGTATATGGTCTGAAGAGAAACCAGAGTATATTGTTTCAAGCTTTTAATAGGAAGCTTCAGCAATATTATACAGATGCCCTAGGACTAATACTAGTGATGCTGCTAATAGCAGTTAGAAATTAGAGATTATATAAGAAATAGGAAAAAAAAATTGTTTGGGTTTTGATAACTTGATTATAGATCTGTCAAACCCAAAGAAATTAGACAAAAAATTTTAAAAATCAATTGCATTTGTATAAACCAAGTAGTAGAAAGAAAAAGGAAAAATAAAAACCAACTCTTAACAGAAAAATCAGCAAAAGATGTGTATGAGTATGTTATTTACAGAAGAACTGTACACAGCACTGAGCATATGAAAGAATGTTTGACTTCACAAGTAATCAGGAAAATGCAAATTAAAACAAAAGTGAGAGCTATTTCACCCATTAAATTGCATGAAGAATATCCAGGTTGGTGAGACTTTAATGAAATGGGCATTGAGCATGGGAATATATATAATTGGTACAGTCTTTTTGAAGGGCAGTGTTAGCAGTATCTGTTGACATTTACAATACATTTCTGTTGACCCAGTATTTCTAATTTTAGACATATATTCTCGAAATATATTTTTAGATATAAACAATCTGACAATCAACAGAATAACTGATTACATAAATTATGATACAAATATACTATGGACTATAACCAAGCTGTTAAAAACAGTGAGTTAAATCTACACATAAAGACCTGGAAAGTTTTCAAAATTTATTGGTAAATGGAAAAAAAATTAAAAGCAAATGACAGAACAGTGTGTGTACTGCATCATCCTATTTACATAGATGTAAAAAAAAAAAAAAAAAACCATCAAATATTTATTTGGGCATTGTGTGCGAGTGTGTTTATGTGTATGTATTTAAATACAAAATTAAAGGGCAGAGATAATTGTGGTTATCTTTAGGGAAGGAGAAATAAGATTAGAGAAAGAGATACTGGGAGCTTTCACTTTATGCTTTCTGTATGTCTTTATTTTTTACACTAGAAATATGTTGACAAGCCGGGCTCGGTGGCTCAGCCTGTAATCCTGCGCCTTTGGGAGGCTGAGGTGAGTGGATTGCCTGAGCCCACGGGTTCGAGACCCGCCTGGGCAGCGAGACTTAATCTCTACAATAAATCAAAAAATCAGCTGGATGTGGTAGCGCATGCCTGTAATTCTGGTTACTTGGAAGGCTGAGGTGGAAGGATCACCGGAGCCCAGCAGTTCGAGGCTGTGGTGGCTGGGAGCAGCCACTGTACTCCAGTCTGGGTGACTGAGTGAGACTCCAACTCAAAAAAAAGAAAAAAAGAAAAGAAAAGAAATATGTTGACATATTGTTTGCTTAATTGAAAACATTTTTAAGAAGATTTCATTCACAGAAGTGACCAAAACCCCTCCTTAACTACCTGAGAATCAATTTAACTTGCTATGCGAGATTTGTTCAAGGAAAAGTACAAAATTCTAGTGAAAGAAATAAAATGAAACAAAGATAAAAGGATGTGAAGACCTAAAATAGCAGAGGTGGAAATATTTTAAATTAATAAATAAATCAAGTCTAATAATTAAACACTTAGTACAAATTTCCAGGTAGAGTTCAAACATAAAAATAAAAATGTTATCATATGGAACATATAATTATATAACTATCAAGAGGAAAAGTGGGGAAATGTGACAATAAAAGCTGCTACTCTAAAGACATGAAATTTAAACAATAATCCTTTTTTAAATAATCTTTTTGAATATGTCATCCATATTCCTGGTACAGAATTCAGAAGGCACAAAAGTGTACCTTGAAAAACAAGTCTCCCTTCTACCCTTGCCTGTTGGTCACCTAGTTCCCATTCCAGGGGCAGCCTCTTCTATTTTCTCATGTGCCCTTCCTGATATAGTCTATGTGTGCACAAGCATATATGTGTGGGAATGGTTTTTTTTGGCTTTTTTTGTTCTTTTTTTGAATCAGAGTCTCACTCTGTCGCCAGACTGGAGTGCAGTGGCTGGAGCGGCCACCGCAGCCTCGACCTGCTGGGCTCCAGCGATCCTTCCGCCTCAGCCTTCCAAGTAGCCGGAATTACAGGCATGCGCTACCACGCCCGGCTGATTTTTTGACTTATCGTAGAGATGAGGCCTCGCTGCCCACGCGGGTCTCGAACCCGCGGGCTGAGTCAATCCACTCACCTCAGCCTCCCAAAGGCGCAGGATTAGAGGTTGAGCCACCGAGCCCGGCTGTGAGTATGCTTTTAGAGAGAGAGTCCCTCGTTCTTTTTCAGCCAGATAAGAGCATATTTTATTCACTTAATAATATTACCTTATCATTTCACATTAACACATACAGCAGATAAATATTTTAAAATAACTATAATATTTCATTGTTTGATTGTACCATAATTTATTTACTCAATCTGTTATTGATAGACTTTTGGGTTGTTTTCAGTCTTTCTATTATGAGCAATACAGTACTGCAATAAATATTCTTTTTTTTTTTTTTTTTTGAGTTGGAGTCTCACTCTGTTGCCCAAGCTGGAGTGCAGTGGCGTGCTTATAGCCACTACAGCCTCCACCTGCTGGGCTCAGGTGATCTTTCCGCCTCAGCCTTCCAAGTTGCTGGAACTACAGGCACATGCCACCAAGCTCGGCTAATTTTTTAATTTATTGTAGAGATGAGATCTTGCCAAGTTGCCTAGGCTGGTCTGGAACCAATGAGTTCAGGCAATCCTCTCACTTCAGCCTCCCAAAGTGCTGGAACTATAGGCGTGAGCCACTGTACCCGGTAGATATTCTTTTATATACATTTATGTATGAGTTTATATACATGCAGGCATATTTATAGGATAAATTATTCCTACCTCCTTGAAAAATATAAGCGTTTAATTTTCTTATTTCAAAATTAATAAATATTGTGACCAAAAATAAAGCAGTGAAGGTATTTTTTTATTTTTGTTTTTGTTTTCATTATGTGATATGTCAGCAGGTTGGAGTATTGAGTCTACTTGATTGCTATTAACTATTCTGTCCTTGGGAATGTAAAGTTCAATGTAGGTAACTTTTAGCAATATAGCTGTTGTAGTGCTTTATTTTTGTACCTAGAAATATAGAAAATCAAAATCATAAATAGCATGTTTTACTTATATTGTAAAAACAATGGTATTAAAATATTTAATGTGATCTTTTTTCAAATTATATGTTCTTTCCCATTCTAAAATGCAAAAACACTGCTACAGTGTGACTTGATAATCACATAGCTATAAGCTATTCCTACCTCCTATCCTTTGACCTGGTCTTTCCAGTTTGCAAAATATATTCTGTGGAAATAGCCCTAAAGAGACAAATAGGATCTATTTAAAGATGCTCACATTAGTATCGCTTACAAGGGCCTAAAAATAGGAAACAGTCCCAAATGTTTTATAGTAAGGGAATAATAAAATCAATTTTAGTAAAATTTTCAAGTTGTTTTAACATGGAAATACACATAGGTGATAATGTTAATTGGAAAAAAATGGAAGATAAAATAAGACCTAATATTCTGTAGAAACATGTATGTGTGTTCCTACTAATCACATGATTTGAAATGGTGTCAAACTTAATAGCTCTTTATATTTTTAGGAAAAATCATAATTTTATTTATTTATTTATGTATTTTTTGAGTTGGAGTCTCACTCTGTTGCCCAGACTGGAGTGCAGTGGCCACTCCTGGCCACCGCAGCCTTGACCTGCTGGGCTCTGACGATCCTTCCGCCTCACCCTTCCAAGTAGCTGGAACTACAGGCGCGCACTACCACGCCTGGCTAATTTTTGATTTATTGTAGAGATGAGGTCTCGCCAAGTTGCCCAGGCAGGTCTTGAACCCGCGGGCTCAGGCAATCCACTCACCTCAGCCTCCCAAAGGCTCAGGATTGCAGGCTGAGCCACCGAGCCCAGCTCATAATTTGATTTAAAGTAGAAAAATATATCATGGATTCACGGGTCCTTGTGTTTTCTTTCACTAATTTTTTATTTATCTTTTTTCATCAGGCTTTACTTTTCATTAGTGTAATTTATATTTTAGTTATCTAACTTCTAAGATAGTCATCTTTTAAATGTCTAACTTCTAATATCAAAGCTTGCATTAAGAAGTTCTGTCTGAACATATGGTAGGAAGATAATTTTGGCATTGGTTAAAATTGCCAATGCTTTTAAAATACTTTGAAGTTTAAGAAAAAACTAATACATGTCTATTGTAAAAAAAACAAACAAACCTATTTTTCTTTGTTTACACAATATATTCATGTAAATATTTATATACCTGCAAATATTTAGTATCTTTTGAACGGATGGTTTTGTTTTACAGAAATGGGATCATACTATTTATTCCTTTCTAACTTGTTTTTTTTCCCAATTCATATGTTATGGGCATCTTTCCATATCATTAGATACAGATCTATCTTTTTTAAAAAAATGACTGCTTAATAATTTATAATGTGGCTATTCCATAATTGATTAGTCATTATCCTACTGGTTGTTTCTGGTATATTGCATATGTTCAAGTATTTCTGTGGTTTAGATGCCGAGAACAAAATTCTTTTTAGAGACAGGTGAATTAGCAATAACTTTTTCAATTATTTAATATGTGGCTTTTTTTGGTATGAATTTTTTTATATAATACTTGGGATTGAAATTAAGTATTTTGTGCTAAAATTATATAGTTGAAATATCACAACTTCTTTTGTTATTAACATAAAGTATAAAAACGATTTCATATAATAGCTAAATACACATTTATGTCTTTTTTTTTTTTTTTGAGTTGGAGTCTCACTCTGTTGCCCAGACAGGAGTGCAGTGGCCGCTCCCAGACACTGCAGCCTCGACCTGCTGGGCTCCGGGGATCCTTCCACTTCAACCTTCTGAGTAGCCAGAATTACAAGCATGCGCTACCATGCCCGGCTGATTTTTTTTTATTTATTGTAGAAATGAGGTCTTGCCAAGTTGCCCAGGCAGGTCTCAAACCCGCGGACTCAGGTAGACTCAGATAGACTCACCTCAGCCTCCCAAAGCGTGGGACTACAGGCTGAGCCACTGAGCCCAGCTCACATTTATGTCTTTATGGTTTAACCATGCTCTCTAGCTTTTGATTGTGATGAAATTTAAACTGTTCTGGATATTTAATTATTTTTAAAGCCACTCTTTGTTACACTTTTTAAGAGTTTCTTTCCCTTATTTAAGGTTCAGTTGGTGCAACTAATATGAACGAACATAGTTCCCGTTCCCATGCCATCTTTACAATTACTATAGAATGCAGTGAAAAAGGCGTAGATGGTAACATGCATGTCAGGATGGGCAAGCTCCATCTTGTAGATCTTGCTGTAAGTAATAGGATACTTCTTAAGGACTGACTCTTTTTTGTGATCTGTTTGTTTTATAAATGAATAAAAATTAAAGTGAAAGGTATGATTTACATATGATTTTTAAATCATTACTTATATGTAAAAAAAAACAAACCTATTATATTCCTTAATATATTTATTAAGGAATATTTTAAATGTGTATGAAAATAGATAAGTAGTATAATGATCCCTCATGTACCCATCACCCTACTTCAATATTATAAGCTCATGGCTACTCTTGTTTCATAAATTCTTACCCACTTCTTCCCTCCCTGTATTGTTTTGAAGTGAATTCCAGGTTCATATAATATTTTTTACTGTTAAATTTACCTTTTTTGAAGACGTTGGGAAGAATTTTTTTTGTTTATTTTAGCTTTACCATCATCTGTTTGTTGCTAGGGTTCAGAAAGACAAGCAAAAACTGGAGCTACTGGACAGCGCCTAAAGGAAGCTACAAAAATTAATCTTTCACTTTCTACTCTTGGTAATGTAATTTCTGCCTTGGTTGATGGAAAAAGCACTCATGTGCCTTATCGTAACTCTAAATTGACCCGTCTGCTTCAGGATTCCTTAGGAGGAAATTCAAAAACCATGATGGTAAGACTTAATTTGTAGTATAGTTAACATCAAACAAATTTAAGATTCCAGTTAATGCCAATAGTTGATATGTATAACATTTTTAAAACTAATGACTATTTTACTTTTTTTGGTTTATGGTTGTCCTTTTCGTAACATACCCATGTGTAATAGCCCATAATAGTTGGACAGTGTTGTTTGGAAACCCCTCTCATTGATATTCTCTTTTTCAAGAAGGCCTGGGGGCATATGTGCTTTAACATTTTTTGATGTATTTGTATATTTTTTTGATATATTTGTAATGACAGTATTAATTTTAACTATTTCAAGTGTAAAATGATTTGTTTCGTATTTCTAATCCAACAGTGTGCAAATATTGGGCCAGCAGATTACAATTATGATGAAACTATCAGCACATTACGGTATGCCAACCGTGCTAAGAATATTAAAAACAAAGCTAGAATTAATGAAGATCCAAAGGATGCTTTGCTTCGTCAGTTTCAGAAAGAAATAGAAGAACTGAAAAAGAAGCTTGAAGAAGGTAACTTATTCTGGGAATATTAATTTTTTTTTTGAGTTGGGTTTTACTGTGTTGTCCAGACTGGAATGCAGTAGTTAGATCACAGTGATCATGGCTCATGGCAACCTCAACCTCCTGGGCTCAGGCGATCCTTCCACATCAGCATCCCAAGTAGTTGGGACTACAGGCATGTGCCACCACGTGTGGCTGATTTTTAAATTGTTTTTAGAGATGATGTTTTGCTATTTTGCCCAGGCTCATCTTGAACTCCTGGGCTCAAACTCTCTGCCCACCTTGGGCTTCCCAAAGTGTTGGGATTGTAGGCGTGAGTCACCGCAACCAGCTTCAAAATATTAATCTATATGTTGGCTGAAAATATATTGTTTAGCCACTAAGTTCTAATAGAAACCCCTTTATTACACATTTTTTTGAGCCTCTGACATTGATAGTTAAAAGAATATTTTTCACCGGGCATGGTGGCTCAAGCCTATAATCCCAGCACTTTGGGAGACCAAGGTGAGGGGATTGCCTGAGCCCACGGGTTCAAGAACAACCTGGGCAACTTGATGAGACCTCATCTCTATAATAAATAAAAAAATAAGCCAGGCATGGTAGTGCGTGCCTGTAGTTCCGGCTACTTGGAAGGCTGAGGTGGAAGGATCACCTGAGCCCTGCAGATTGATGCTGGGTGACCATGAGCGTGCCACTGCACTCTAGCCTGGTGACGGAGTCAAATAAACTCCAACTCAAAATAAAAAAAGAATATTTCTGGAAAGTAACTTGGTGCTTATGTACTTTAGCATTTTCATATTAAGTAAAATTGTATATTTGTATTTGTGGTTTTTAAAAAAATTAAAGGTATATGCCTGTAGTCCCAGGCATACTTGGGAGGGTAAGACAAAAGAATCACCTAAGCCAAGGTGGTTGAGGCTGTGGTGAGTCATGCTTATACCACTGCACTTCAGTCTGGGCAGCAGAGTTAGAGCCTGACTCAAAAAAAAAAAAAAAATTCATGGAACTTAAACTGCCATCTTTATTCCCATAACCTTCGATAAGTTTCTTATAACCATTTGTTAGATAATTAATTTGTATTTGTCTCTGTGTAAGAGCAAATTCTGCTATATGTATTTTAGGTGAAAGTGACCAGAGTTCTGTCTTTTTGATCAGTATCAGCTCACTATTGTTATAAAGAAAGATATCAGATAGACATGAGTAAACCAAGTTTGCAATAAATAAATACATTGCACAATCTTTAAAATATCCTTTCATACCTAACTTTGAACACACAGTTCTACTTTCTAACATCATGTTAGAATGTTAGA
The DNA here is from genome assembly GCF_000164805.1 of Carlito syrichta. Taxonomy (NCBI): domain Eukaryota; kingdom Metazoa; phylum Chordata; class Mammalia; order Primates; family Tarsiidae; genus Carlito; species Carlito syrichta. The sequence goes on along the minus strand of NW_007246675.1, from coordinate 288,203 downwards.
AAGTTTGAAGATCTTATTCATGAGGATGAGAAACTTCCCAATCATTAAGTGCTCAGTGACTCCCTGTACCTCTATGCCAAGAACAGATCCTTTCTGATTGGCATACTGCTGCTTTTCATACCAAGTAAACACAAGGCTTTGAGACTGCACCTTTGTAGTCTGTGGGGAAACTGATTAGATCAGAGGTGAAATCTAGAGATGCTGGTATCACAAATGTTTGGAAAAGGTACTGATTCAGTAAACTTGAGTGAGGTTATTTAGGAAAAGAAATAAATGAACTGTAACGCAGATAGTGACATTTGGTGTTTGTGACCACTAGGTGGTATTTATAGCCATTATGTTTTAAAATTTTTAAATTTCTTAGTTATGTTAATATCGAGTGCATACTTTTATACATATACATGTAAAATATACATAATATAAAAGTTACCATTTTAACAGTTTTTAAGTGTACAGTTCAGTGGCATTAGATTTATTACAATATTGTGCAACTCTCACCACTATTCATCTCTAGAGCTTTTTCATCATCCCAAACAGAAACTCTGTACTAAATAACAACTTCCTGTTCCCTTCTCCCTCAGTCCCTGGTAACCACTGTCCATTTTCTGCCTCTATGAATTTGACTGTCCCAGGTATCTTACATAGTAAAATCAAACAGTGTTTGTCGTTTTGTGCCTGGCTTATTTCACTTAGCATAATGTCTTCAAGGTTCATCCATATTGTAGTATATGTCAGAATTTTATTACTTTTTAAAAATTTGCGGTAAAGTAGACACAGCATAAAAGTTTTCCATTTTAACCATTTTAAAGTCTGCAGTTCTGTGGCATTATATTCACATTGTACTGCAACCACTCATTTCCAGTTTTCATCTTCCAAAACTGAAACTTTGTGCCTCCCCATTCCATCCTTTGTATTTTCCCATTTCTTCCTTTCCCTAGTCCTGGCAACAACCTGTTCTACTTTCTGTCTCTGAATTTGACTACTGTAGGTATCTCATATAAGTGAAATCATACAGCATTTGTCCTTTTGTGACTGATTTGCTTCATTTAGTATAATTCCTTCAAGGTTGATCCAACTTGTAGCATATGTTGGAATTTCTTTCCTTTTTAAGTATGAATAATATTCCATTGTATGAATATACTACATTTTGCTATCCTTTTGCCTATTAATGGACATTGGGTTGGTTCGACTTTTTGGTTATTGTGAGTAATGCTGCTATGAACATGGGTGACAAATACCTATTTGAGTTCTTGTTTTTAAAAATGTTTGGTTATATACCCAGAAACAGAATTGCTGGATTATATGATAATACTCTTTTTCACACATTTCATTTATTTGTGCTCCTGTGATATTTGTTTTTATAATCCATTTAATGGAGTTGATCATATAAATAATAAAAAAGCAAGCAAAAACCTTAAAACAATAATTTTTGAACTTTTTATTTTAAAAGGAAAATTTGCAAATATAGCATGGAGAGTTTCTATCTACCTTTTACCCAGCTTCACCTAATGTTAACATCTTATGTAAGCATAGTACAGTTATCAAAGCCAGGACATTTACATTAATACAAGCTATTAACTAATCTATAGCCCTTATTCAAATTTTGCCAGTTTTCCTTCTGATGGCCTTTTTTTCTGGTAGGATATAATTCAGAATCACACATTGCATTTATTTGTCATGGCTTCTTAATAACAACTTATAGCACATTTAACCTGAAGTCTGCTGTAGTTTCTTAGTCTTTCATGATCTTGACACTTGTGAAGAATACTGGTCATATATTTTGTAGAGCATTCCTTAATTTGGGTTTGTCTGCAGTTCTTTCAACTCTGCAAGGTTTCTCCACTGTAAATTCGTTATTTTATTTTTCTATTTGTAATCTTGTGTGAGATAGTTGGAGGCTCCAAAGGTCCTGTTTCTCATCATGCTTCTCCTCCTACTAATCTGAGTATCTGTCAATGGTTCTTGCTTGCAACAATAATTCTGTGGCATTTGCTTTATGGTGATTTTCAATTCTCATTATTTCTGTTTAGTGTTTAGAATTCTATTGTAAAGAGAACAGCTCCTTCATCCACATTTATTTATTTATGTATTTATCTTATTTAGAGCATGAATTACAATATAATACTATCATTATTTATTTTGTTGTTCAACTTTTCCCAGCTTTGTCTGTTAGGAACTCCTTCAGGGTAGTACCTTTCAATACATACCCATCAGTTTTTTTGAACATTTCATTACTTTCTGGCACTATAAGATGGTTTAGGTTCATCTCATATCTTCCCTGTCCAACCTTAGAATCATCCATTGCTCCCTGGTTCATTTCATAGGAGAATAGTATTTATTTGTGTACTAATGTGCTCATTACTACCAATATGTTATTATTTCTAAGCCTAAAGAACCAATTTTTATTTTTTGTTTTTTGTTTTTTTGAGTTGGAGTCTCACTCCAGACTGGAGTACAATGGCTGCTCCCGGCCACTGCAGCCTCGACCTGCACTGCAGCCTCAACCTTCTGGGCTCTGGCGATCCTTCCGCCTCACCCTTCCAAGTAGCTGGAACTGCAGGAGCGCGCTACCACGCCTGCCTAATTTTTGATTTATTGTAGAAATGAGGTCTCGCCAAGTTGCCCAGGCGGGTCTCGAACCCGCGGGCTCAGGCAATCCCCTCACCTCAGCCTTCCAAAGCGTGGGATTACAACTGAGCCACCGAACCTGGCTGAACAAATTTTTTTAATGATTTCTTTCTTCCAAGACTCTGTGTTCTCTTTTTGTTCTTTATTTACAGGTACAATTATTACCTGATTGTGATTAGTGTAGATTTTTACCTTTTTCTCCCCAGTTACCTTTGTTTTCTTAGACATTTCCTATACAGACAGTGGTATTTTAAAATAACTAATTTAAAGACAATATAGTGCTTATTGGTTTAATCATTCCTTTTTACTGGATTGTTTATCTTTAAGTTAATATGTAGTAAGCATTATCTTTATTCAAATAAGCTCCTCTTCTTTTGAAATATTTCTTGTGATACAGTCCTAAAAGTAGGATCACTATATGTTAGATGACAGTTTTATGACTCTTAGAAAATTACAAATTGAATGAATTACTTAAAATCTTAAACAGGAAACTGAGGAGAAATTGTTCCAAAAAAGTGATCATATTTTTAGAAGACTGAATTAATAACTGTACCCCATATTTATATATATATATAGAGAGAGAATTAAACTAATGATTTGACATTTTAAATAGGTCAGAATTTAACTTCTCCTTAGGGACTTTAAAAATAAAGTCTCTCTGTACATCTTATCTATTTCTGAGATTAACATATCTGATATACTGTCTAGGAGCATTTAAGTAGTATTCAAATTTGTTGTTTGAGTCAACAAAAACTTAATGAAGATAATTGATATAGGATTTTCTTAAATAGCCAATAACTTTGTATAGAATAAAAATCCTCATATTAAATTTCTGTCCAAGGGGAAGAAATATCGGGCTCTGATATCAGTGGGTCAGAGGAGGATGACGATGAAGAGGGTGAAGTTGGAGAAGATGGAGAGAAAAGGAAAAAAAGAAGGGGTGAGTTCTGTTTAGTGTTCTAGTTTGTAGAAATTAACTAGGATTGTTACCTAATTGTGGTTTCACATTCCTAAGACAATTGAGTGCTTGCCTTTTATTTTGCCAGTTTTAATTATGGTAACAATTAGAACAGACAATATATGCCATATACAGGGTTAACTTGTGTTTTTTTCTGCTATATTTATCTATTTATAGCTGACTCAGAATACATGTTCTCTTTTTCTAGAATTTTGAATCGTAAAATTCAATAATAGTGGATATAGCATTTTAAAATTTTACTTAGCATTTTCATTTTGTGTAGGGAATTACATCTGTGTTAGGAACCTAAGTTTTTTAGGAAATTTGATTAACGTGGAGTTTTTCCTCAAACAAGACTATTCTTTAAAAGTGACTGGATTTTTAAATAATAAACTTGTATGATAATTCTATTGTTTCATTTAATTATTTTTCTTTATAAAATGTGCTCTTATTCTCACCCTGTTTTGGGGCATTTGTTGCCAAGTATGAAGTAGGACTGTGTTATGATAAGAATGTAGATAACATGCAAATGAGATGGACATATTATAATGGCCTACATTTCAAACTTTTTAACCATAAATATTTATTTATTTCAGAACTCTCTTCCATTAATGTGGTCATTGTTTTCAAGCTAGTGCATATTTTGCTTGTCTTATTTAAATGGTCTTGCTAAAAATAAACCCATCACTGCTTGATTAAGAGTCCCAAATTAAAAATCTGTGAAATTCTTTAACTTCAAAAGATAGGAAAGGAATGAACTTAGCACAAGAGTGGGCAAAATGTCTGCTGGCCACATCCAACCCACCACCTGTTTTTGTTAATGTTATGAAAACAGCCAGGCTCATTTGTTTGCATATGATCTGTGGCTTCTCTCATGAAACCATTTGGCCTACAAAGCCTCAAACACTTATTAGTCCTTTTGCAGAAAATGTTTGCCTGATTTAGAGAAATTTTTTTCTATCCGTACCTGGTTTTTCACAGAGTAGATTATTCTTTTCTTTTCCTTTTTTTTTTTTTTGAGTTGGAGTCTCACTCTGTCGCCCAGACTGGAGTGCAGTGGCTGCTCCCGGCCACTGCAGCCTCGACCTGCTGGGCTCCGGCTATATTTCTGCCTCAGCCTTCCAAGTAACTGGAATTACAGGCATGCGCTACCATGCCCAGCTGATTTTTTGATTTATTGTAGAGGTGAGGTCTCGCCAAGTTGCCCAGGCGGGCTTGAACCCACGGGCTCAGGCAATCCACTCACCTCAGCCTCCCAAAGGCACGGGATTACAGGCTGAGCCACCGAGCCTGGCTTATTCTTTTCAAAGCCAAAGTAGATAATGGATTTATTAAAAATAAAATTATAAATAGGAAAATGCCACTGTTTAATATGTTAAAATATTTAATAGTAATATACCTTCCTTTCAGGCTTAGAAATTTAAAAATTTTCAGTGAGCTTTTTTTTTTGAAAGTTTTACTGTTAAATCTTAAACATAAATAACTATATTTGATACTTTGATGCTTTGGAAGAGAAATAACGAAAATGGAGACAGACCAACCTGTCTATAATGAAGAGTAATTTATCATTCCTATAATATTGTGTATATCTGTTCCTTTAATTTATCAACCTAAGTATTTAGATAGACTTGTCACCAAATGACTTCCTTGTTTTTTATTCTTGTCATTTCAACCTTCTCAATTATTATGTTAGGTGACTAGTAGGATTTGCCCACAGTAGTTGCTTAAAGCAATAGTTTCTAATTCTCCTACATGGCTTTGTAAAATAGAGATTATTGAATAAACTGCCAAGACTGGTTTTAAGGGAAAGTTTTGGTTCTTTACTTCAAAGTTTGATTGTCCTTTATGTTTGTTTGTTTTTTTTTTTCCTGGAACTGAAATTTTCTCTGTGTATGTGTTCATTTTCTTGTTTCCTCTTTCTTTGGTTCCCGTTGGGCTCATTTCTTTGTTTTCCAGGCAGTGGCAGCAGCAGTAGTTCAGACTCCACATGCTCTGTCATAGAGAAACCTCTGGATAAGTTCTTACCTAGTGAGTGGTAGCTCTTAAATTTTCTAACAGAGCTTTGGCTTTCCATAACCCATGGACTTCATTTGAGAAATGCTGCACTGCTCCCTGTCATTACTTGAAGAATACATGTTGGACTTCTCAGTAGAACAAAGCATGCAATGATTCCCTTCACCCCCTTTCATTGCTTCCAGTTTACCATGATTGTTAAAACATATGCTTTAGCTTATGTTTGAGACAATGGAAGAGAGATTCATGCTTTTGCAATTGCGATAATGTAAAGAGAGCTAGTAAGCTGTATAAAAGAAGATTCTTACAGTTCTTTTTAAAGTTTCATGATAAATTTCTAATTCTGCTTAGATCCAGGGACATGCAATATCAAATTCTAAACTTCTAAAAGTACAAATTATATTTGGAAGTACACCAGTGCCAATTATAGCATGTCACACTGTTACAAACATTTTACACTCTGTAAGTGTTTCTATTCTTAGCAGTAGCTTAAGATTGAAAGCTCCCAAATAAAGAAAAATGTAAAGTTTGAAGCACATAAAGGTGAATTGCATAATATTTTATTTCAAGTAGATTTTTATTCCTATTTCTAAATTATCTGATAGATTTTTTAAAATTTTCTAAGGTATTATTAGATAATTCAGAATCACAAGAAGAAGTTTATGCAGGATCTATCTAGACCTATTTCAAACTTAAAGTCTTTTTTTTAAACTTTAATTAAGTTGGAAAGTATTTAATTTATCTATTTATATTTTATTTTCAGAAGAAAAGGGAGGTGATGCTTGTATCAGCCTGCAGCTTACTGTCTTTTAAAGCATTATCTATATAATGACCCTTTCCAAAACTAATGACAAAAATAATTGCTTATTGTTCTTATGCTTTTAGCTTTCTAGAGAAAGAATTCCAAGAATATTAGAAATCTTTTTCTCTATTGACAATTCGTAGGCAAGTTACAAAATCAGTTAATTTCAGAGAATAATTTGTAAAATATATGAAATTGTTTAGAAACCATAAAGAGGTATTATTTTGTATTATAAACTGTGGAATATGAGAAAATATTTGAGTGGGAGGCATTGTAATTTAATTTTCTATTTTAAAACTTACCTTGATAAAGAGTAGTTATATGAAAGTGTGTTATTAAGTGAGTTGTACTTTTAACCCAAGAAGTTTTAATTGCTATTTGCATACCTAGCACATAACTTGTTTTTGTTGTAATGTGGATGTGTTGGTGGAGAGATGGTTGTCCCAGCATGTGGTTGCTGTGTGTAACTTGTATGTATTCTTCTTTTTAAACTATGAATGGCCTTTTTTTTTAGGTGTTCCTTGCTTGACTCATCAATTGGCATTTACTTCTGTAGAATCATTATTATAAGTACCCTTAATAATCTACTAATAGATTGAATAAGTTTACTGTACATGTGTACTTCATTTTATATAATACACGATTTTTCTGAAAAAATTGCTTATAAATCAAACTGGAAAATCAAGTGTATTGGAAGAACTTGCTGACTGTAAAAATTCTTCATTGAATCTTTCTGTTAATTAGATCCCCAATGCAGATTGCTATATTTTATTTATTTGTTTAGTTGGTTCCGATTTTTTTGTTACATATTCTTAAAGTGGGGCACACCCGTAAGGAATCCTTATATTAGAAGGAATGTTGAGTTGGGAAGTTTGTAACTAGACAGTGTAAATTTTGTTACTTTTAACTTACTAATTTTTAAAATTGGCGTAAGTTTTCGTTTTGCCCTTTAGGTTGTTTCCCTGACCTTAGCAGGTTCCTTGCTCCATGTCTACAGTCAGCATAACCACATGGTGTTAAACTCTTACATTTGCAGGAGTTTGGGATTCAGTGTGAGCTCTTGAGATTCATCTGAGTTGTAATCTTAGACTAAATAAATCATATTATTCTTGCTTAAATTACATCTCTTATTGTGTTGATTATGCTTTCTTTTCACATGGACTCTATTTCGGTTTTGATAATGATTTGATTTATTTCTATACTTATACTACAAATGAATGCTATTACACATTTTTCTTATTTTACAAAAGAAATAATATTTTCCTTTTTTTCCCTCCTCATCTCTGTGCATATGCTTCCTGTCTACGATTTGCTTACTACTTCTTATTGCAAGACCAAGCAGGTTGGTGTGATTGATTTGCACTCCATGTGGTACAATTGTTTATTCGATAGAGAATTTTGTTATTGAAATATAATACATTAAATTTTTTAAATTGAATTTTTTTACAAGGTAAGTACCCATCTTTTGTGCTTAAAAAAAAAAAACTTTCAACTTTAGCTTAAAAAAAAAAAAAAAAAAAAAACCCTTCCTTTTCTCCTAAATTCTTTTTTAAAAAAATTTTTTGTAGAGATGAAGTCTTGCTATGTTGCTTAAGCTGATCTTGAACTCCTGGGCTCAAGTGCCACCTCAGCCTCCCAAAGTGCTGGGATTGTAGGCATAAGCCATTGTGCTTGGCCCCTTTTTGTCTAAATTCATAAAGACCCAAAATTTGGAAATACAAATATAAATGATTTTACATTCAAAAATTTTTCTCCTTTTTTTAAAAGTCGAGAATCAAATGCCTCATTACTCATGCTTGTGCTCATGTAATAAAAATGAAATTAATTCAATTAGGACTTCCCTGAAGTTCTTCCTTACTTTCTCCTGCCCATTTACCTTCATAATTTTGGTTAAAGCATGTGGCAAAAGCTATTAAAAATGCTTGACTAAATACTCTTTATAACATTAAGTTTTCAAAATATAAATTTGCCTGAAATTTTGTGCTAAAATTTATCATGCATTGTTAGAAGACTTTTTTTTGTTGTTTTATTGGTTTAACAAAATTTAAAAATCTTTAAAAATATATGTATAAAAGTGACTTTTAGTGATGTCACATTTTAAAATGCCTGTTAGAAGATTTGATGCATAGTCACATTTAGCTTAAAATATTATTTGGGAAGAAATATAATGATTTGTCAGAGTGATTCTGGCTAAAGTAATATACTTAAGTTTTAGACTTTTGAAACTAACTCTAGCTGTGTATGCATGGTCATCTTCCTGAAAATGTTACAAGAACACAAAATTTTTGCTACTAAAAGCATCAGTTTAAAAAAATTAGCTGAATGTTTTTTAATTACTAGTGTAGTATATTAATTCATCATAGTCATGTGTTTTTTTTAAACTATAAACAAAACAATTAGAACCCTAGAAGCCTAAATATACTAATGTTTGTATGTAGATCAGTTCATCTCTTCTATACCATTAGCATCCATGTCTTCAAACATTTATTATTTTTGTCTTAACATATTTCCCATTTTTCTTTAAATATTTGTAATTCTGAGGTAGAAAAGAAGTTTAAAAAATTTTAATGCTTGTACTTACTATATACCTAAGCTTACACTTTTCTCCCTCAAACTTCTAAGAAATAGTTTAACTGATGGGAGATACTTTCTAGGAACTCATTGGGAATAGGAGTTAAATTATTTTTAAAAGTTATTTTTCAGCAGCAAATTCAGAAGTTGATTCAGTACAGGTTGATTGTGCCAAACAAGTCAACAGAATCAGGTCTACATCTTGACTTTTGGAATGCAATGAATCACACCACACCACAGCATGAATTTGGATCAGTGCTTTTATTCACTCCTTTAATTTGTTTTGTGCCTTAGGTTTGCTTTGGACTTACAGTTCTGTAGAAATTAAGAGGAATGTATTTTAAACCGTTGAGGTTTTGATATAATTTTGTCTTAAAGAGTGTTAAAGCCTATGAATGATTCTTCATCTCACAATTCCTGAAAGAACATGCTCAGATATATATCTCCACCATAATTATTTTTCAAATATTTTTACTTGTTAGCAGGAGGAATTAGTTTTTGGGTGGACACATTAACAATGTATAAACTCTTCTGATTTACCCTCCTCTGTGGTTCTTTGGGAAGGAACTTAAGGATGATGGAAAGCTAGGAGAGCCTCAGACTAAGTCTACGAAAAGTTTGATTGGTTTTCTGAAGGAATGTATGTTTCTAAGAAATTGTGTCACCAGAAATGAATTGTCTTTGATTCAGTTTCATAACCTGCTTAATAAGCTAGTTTTAATTTTCTTTTTTGAGTTTTCATTTGAATTTTGTGATTTTGAAATTCATCAGTAAACTTTTATTGAACACCGACCGATTCTCTGCATATAAAATACTAGGCAATATAATTAAAATAATCAATTGGAAGCCACATTCTAACTTTATTATTTGGTAGTTTTTCTGCTATATGTGACACTTGGCATGTTTAATTTGACTTAAGAGAATGTAGGGTCCTAAGTTTGACATAATAATGAGCTATTTCAGTTTATTAAGGATGAAAATATATTATGCCAATCAGCAACTGTAAAATGCTTGGTTAATTATTATGTAATTTATATAATTATATAGTATAGATTTTTTTCCTTTAAAAGTATACTGTGAAATAAAGTACTTTCAAGTAATCTTATTAAATACAAATTTTAGAAAAACTCTGAAAAATATATTAAAAACTACTTGATATGAATTCTGCCCGATATTTTTATCTGTATATTTGATACCTATATGTGACTTTAACTCATTTATGTTATCTTGGGGAAGGTATTTTGAGGAGCCACTTAATTTTATACTTGGTTATCAGGAAAAAGTAACTGAAGAATCATTTGCTTTTTTTTTTTTTTTTAAACACTTATATATGTTATTTGGGAACATACAGATCTTTGCATTTTATTTGGTTTTCCTGTTAATCTTTTTTTAATTATTTTCCAGCTCATCTATTTTGCTTAACTTCTACTTACTTTTTTTCTTAGTTATCATTGCACAGTTGGACAACAGTTTAATTTAGCAATCAGTTAAAAAGTTCTAGGAACATAATAAATATAAATGAAAGACATTATTGGTTTTCCTTAAAATGTTGATATTTGGTGTTGTATTATTTAGGGATGTAAACATTTCAGTATTAAAGGTTGATGTATATAAGTCTGAAACATTGACTCATTTTTAGTGATTGTGGCAATTAAATGGCTCAAATAGGTAAAAAGAAAGTTTCCCCAGATAAGATGGTTGAAATGCAAGCAAAAATTGATGAGGAGAGAAAAGCACTTGAAACAAAGCTTGACATGGAAGAAGAAGAAAGAAACAAGGCTAGAGCTGAATTAGAGAAACGAGAAAAAGATCTTCTTAAAGCCCAGTAAGTATTATTGAATTGAGTTGGATTCATGATTTAAATTTTTAGTATTTTTGTAGTATATATATAAATAGGACAATTGAATAATAATAAAAGCTTGATTTTTGTCAACAGTATAGCTGTTTTGGGATGGAAGGGCCCATTGTATACAGTGTATTTCTAAAAATTAGATCTGTTTCAATTATTCTATCTCTGGTGAATTTGAGTTACAGATTAAGTCATAAGTTAATACTACACAGTGGTATCATTTAGTAGCAATGTTACATAATTATATTTTTATTTTGAAATTGTACATCCAAATTTTTGTTAAATTTGAGAAATGGTGTTAGTAAAATAGTAGATGATCAGTGAATATAGAGAATACTTATTTTAATCAACAGACAAGAGCATCAGTCTCTGCTGGAAAAATTGTCTGCTCTGGAGAAGAAGGTAATTGTTGGTGGTGTTGATTTGTTGGCCAAAGCTGAAGAACAGGAAAAACTTCTTGAAGAATCTAACATGGAACTGGAAGAAAGGAGGAAAAGAGCAGAGCAACTTCGCAGAGAACTTGAGGAAAAAGAGGTAATGTGACTTTTTGTTTTTAATTTAATATTTTGCCGGAGATCTGACTTTTCTAGTGAAAAGCTAAATATTTATAATCTTAATGAAATTTTAAAGCAGTATTTATAGATTGCTTTGAAGGTAACAGTTGCTAAACATTTTTATCATTTGCTAAATAATTAAATTTGTGATTTAATGAATAAAATTATTCTAAAGTTATTAATTTTTGTCATAGCAAGAACGTTTGGATATTGAAGAAAAATATACCAGTTTGCAAGAGGAAGCGCAGGGAAAGACCAAAAAATTAAAGAAAGTTTGGACTATGCTGATGGCTGCAAAGTCAGAGGTTGGTATCTTAGAAATTACCTAATAATGTAGTTGTGAATTTTTAAAAAAGGAATTCCTTGATAAAGATTGATTTAGAATCCATAAGTAACCATAATATATGCTTACAATTTTAAAGAAATAAAACATTTATACTTTATGTGCAGTTTTAAATTGTATCTATTAGGCTAAATTGTTTCTTTCCAATCTAAATAATGTGGAATACATGGTGATAGTCCCACTCTGTCCATTATTTTTGTAAAAGAATTGGGCAAACCCTCACAAGGCCCCTTAGACCAGTGTACTATGTGAGATGGAGCTGTTTTGTATTTAAAATTTTGTTAGTTCATAATATTTTCATGTATTTTTCTGGTAGATGGCTGATCTCCAACAAGAACATCAAAGGGAGATTGAAGGCCTACTAGAGAACATTCGACAACTTAGCCGGGAGCTTCGACTTCAACTGCTTATTATTGATAACTTTATACCTCGGGATTATCAGGTAAGCAGGAAGCTCTTTAACCTAGATGTTGGGTCACTTGACTGGGGTTAAGGAATAAGGAAATATTATTATTATTATTTTGTTTTTTTTGAGTTGGAGTCTCACTGTCGCCCAGACTGGAGTGCAGTGGCCGCTCCAGGCCACCGCAGCCTTGACCTGCTGGGCTCCGGCAATCCCTCCGCTCAGCTTTCCAAGTAGCTGGAACTACAGGCGCGCACTACCACGCCCGCTGATTTTTGATTTATTGTAGAGATGAGCTCTCGCCTGCCCAGGTGGGTCTCGAACCCGCAGGCGTAGGCAATCCACTCACCTCAGCCTCCCAAAGGATTACAAGCTGAGCCACCGAGCCCGGCTGGAAATATTATTTCTAATTTAGTTGATGGCAAATACTTATACTTCAAGTGTTGAACATAACTTTTTCTTGACTAAATACTGTCACATTTCACTTTAGTCAACTTTTCTTAGTACATAATTATCTGTTTAAGTATCTAAGGAGCTAAAAAATAATTTTTTTTTTGAGTTGGAATCTCACTGTCACCCAGACTGGAGTGCAGTGGCCGCTCCTGGCCACTGCAGCCTCGACCTGCTAGGCTCCAGCGATCCTTCCACCTCAGCCTTCCGAGTAGCTGGAATTACAAGCCTGTGCTACCATGCCTGGCTGATTTTTTTTTTTTTTTTTGAGTTCGAGTCTCACTCTGTCGCCCAGACTGGAGTGCAGTGGCCGCTTCCGACCACCGCAGCCTCAACCTGCTGGGCTCCGGCGATCCTTCTGCCTCAGCCTTCCAAATAGCTGGAACTACAGGCGCGCGCTACCACGCCCGGCTAATTTTTGATTTATTGTAAAGATGAGGTCTTACCAAGTTGCCCAGGCGAGTCTAGAACCTGCGGGCTCAGGCAATCCACTCACCTCAGCCTCCCAAAGGCACGGGATTACAGCCACCTATTTATTGTAGAGATAAGGTCTCGCCAAGTTGTCCAGGCGGGTCTCGACTAAAAAATAATTTTTAAGCCCTTTGGAAGAACTCAGATTCATGGAAATACAATTAGAATCAAGGTATAGGTCCTCCTGTTCCTTTATTCAATGTCCTTTATCATATAAGTAGAATAAATGGAACCCCTGTGCTACCTTTTTCTCCCTGCTTATGGATGCTAATTCTTTTTGTATATGTGTGTGTGATAAAATATGACATGAAATTTACCATATTAATTATTTTTAAGTGTATATAGTTCAATAACATTAAGTACATTCAGATTGTACAATCATCATCATCATCCATCTCCTGATGGATGCTGCTTTTTTTTTTTTTTTTTTTTGAGTTGGAGTCTCACTCTGTCGCCCAGACTGGAGTGCAGTGGCCGCTTCCGGCCACCGCAGCCTCAACCTGCTGGGCTCCAGCGATCCTTCCACCTCAGCCTTCCAAGTAGCCGGAATTACAGGCATGCGCTACCAAGCCTGGCTAATTTTTTTATTTATTGTAGAGATGAGGTCTTGCTGCCCAGGCGGGTCTCGAACCCGCAGGCTCAGGCAATCTACTCACCTCAGCCTCCCAAAGGCGCAGGATTACAGGCTGAGCCACCGAGCCCAGCTTTTTTTTTTTTTTTTTTTTTTTTTTAAATCAAGGTCTCACTCTGTAATTTGTAGCCCAGGCTAGAGTACAGTGGCATGATTGTGATTTACAGTAGCCTTGCCAGCCTGGGCTCAGGTGATATTTCCACTTCAGCCTCCCAAGTAGCTGGGACTACAGGCACACACCACCATGCTAAGTTTTTTTTTATTTTTTAGAGATGAGGTTCTGCTATGTTGCCCAGGCTGGTCTTGAACTTCTGGGCTCAAGCAGTCCTCCTGTCTTGGCCTCCCAAAGTACAAGCGGATGCTGATTCTTTATACTAGTATAATTTTAAAATCTCAGTCTCTATTTTTAACACCAGATTTCTGTCTTTTCAGTATATTTTAATAAACTTTAACATATTGATTTTTTTAAAAATCTATTTTGAATCGCATTTTATCTGAAAATAAGTCTTAGTATTTTTTTTCTTTGGACCTTAGGTGCACAGAATCAATCCTAGCTTCATGTTATACTCTCCTTATTGTTCCTGGAAGGCCTACTTTTATTTAGTTTTTTTTTTTTTTTAGAGAATTAATCACCTGAAACAAAAGCAGCAATCTGCTTCTAACCAAATGTCTTCCCCTTTCCTATTTCATCCCTTTGTGTCTTCCAGCCCAAGGTAGCCATTATCCTGATTCCTATGTTCCTCATTCTCTTGCTTTTTATTTTTATATAGTTAAATTGTATCTATATGCATTCCCAAGAAATATGTAGGTATATTTAAATTTACAAAAAAAGTATGTCTTAAGACTTCACTTTTTCACTTAACATTATTAAGCAAAAATATTATTAACATTATTAAGATTTTAGTCCAAATTTTTCAATATTTTAAATATTATTAAAAATAGACTATCTTTGACTATTTTAAAAGGAAATGATTGAAAACTATGTCCATTGGAATGAAGACATAGGAGAATGGCAGCTAGTAAGTATTACCTTTATCCTTTCATAAAATACTTCAAGAGTGCTTCCAGTGGACTATAAATTTGCTGGCTACAATGGGGAGAAAGGTGGTCCAAAGGATGAATCAGATGAGAATAAAGTAGGGCAGGTAAGATTGTTTCTCTAATTAGCTATATTATATCTTTTAGTTAAATAATTAACTATAACACTCAGATCATGGTCTAGGTAGAAATGATCAAAGTCGGGGGCTATTTGGGACTGAGTGACCACTAGGGTCCTTTCTGCTGCAGCATTAAATCATGTTTTACTAGTGTAACATCAGGATATTTTACAGTAATTTGCTTAATTCATTACCTAGTATTAATTACTAAGACATTTCTCTCTCCCCACCTTTTCCTCTTTTTGAGAAATGTGTTGCCTACACAGGAAATAACATGAGGAAGCAAACCCCAGTACCTGATAAAAAGGAGAAAGATGTAAGAATACCTTTTTAAAAAACTACAATTGTTTCTTTATAGAAATGAGAGTCATTAAATTATGTTATCAACTTGGTATCTATTAATCAACTCTGCTGAAGAATGGGCTAATCTTTTGGGAATAAAGGCTCTAAGATTGAGTTGTTATTAGGACAGGTCTCCATCGGTCTTGAGGGCAGGCTTGCCATTTCACTCTTTGGAGTCCTCTTTTTACCACCTCTCTGGGTCATGGGGATATGGTTAGAGACTAGAATGTGTCTGATTTCCTTTTCAAAGTTAGTTATAGTCCTAGGTCAACAAGAAAAGGGAGCAGCATTATAGAAAACAGAAATGGTTTTCCATTATGTTTAAGGAAATCTATAGTGTGTTGGGGTTTCTTATTCACCAACCTTTGGTGAATACATTTTAGATAATGAGATTAGAAGATGTCTTTAGACATTTATTTGGCTTTGTCTACTATGGACTTTTTTCTAGGGGTTTATTTGGTATTTTAAATCTTCTCTCAAGTGTGGTTTAACTCTTTTCTATAAGACTGCCTTGTGCTTACTTCTTCTGCTTAGCCCTTTGAAGTGGACCTTTCCCATGTGTATCTTGCCTATACTGAGGAGAGTCTGCGTCAGTCTTTGATGAAATTAGAAAGGCCTCGAACTTCAAAGGGGAAAGCAAGGCCAAAGACAGGAAGAAGGTATGTCGTTGAATCCCATGAAATGAAGGCATTGAGGTATTCTAATTAGACAAATTTAAAGGAAATTAAAATTATTTAGGTAACACGATAAATATTTTGACTGGTATATTGAAAATCAAATCCCTCATGTTGTGAGAATTTAAGGAAAATCTGGCTAACGAATTAAGATCTTCAAAACTTCTTTAACCCTCCTGAGTCGTAGAACTTATTTTTAATTCACTTTGTTCTTTCCAAATGTATCACCTATTATCTTGTTTAATTCCTTAATTCTTACACTAATTCTTCTAATGAGATGCTAGTTAATTTGCCTGGCTAGACTCCTGAGGTATATTATATTCAGCTGGTTAGTTTTTCTGTCATAAATGTTGTCTCAAGAACTTTGATTTCCTCAGTTACCAGTTAAGGAAAACTTCTCTAAGACATCTTTCCCTCTCCTTTGGGCACTGGTCTTAACTATTGGGAGGCTTCCATATATCATCACATAAACCCAGGGCAAAATATGTGTGGGAGCCCTGGGCTGATTTCCTCTCTTCCTTTTCTACATCAAGTGCTGTTCAGATTATTTAAGATGATAACATTCTGGGGCTCCTGAAATGGTAGAAAATAAGCTTCTTTTATCTCTTCTTTGAGTTACATGTGGGATGAAGTTATTTGGTTTAATGTTTTTTGTTAGTCTCATAGACATAACTTATACATTTGGGATAGTTGGACTCGGTGGGGGTATGAGTTGCATATTAAAAGTGTACAGATTTTTACATTTTTTTAGTATTTAGATGAGGAGTTAAAAAGCTTTCATATGCCAACAGGAGCCATGCATATTATGCTAATGAGTGAAGCAAATCAGTTCTAAGAAACATGAGTCCATTTAGATGTATCTTTTACTTTTCCACTTTATTTTTGTTTTTATTTTTTTGAGTTGAAGTCTCACTCTGTCGCCCAGACTGGAGCCTCGACCTGCTGGGCTCTGGCGATCCTTCCCACTCAGCCTTCCAAGTAGCTGGAACTACAGGCGTGCGCTACCATGCGCGGCTAATTTTTTGAATTATTGTAGAGATGAGGTCTTGCCAAGTTTCCTGGGCTGGTCTCGAACCTGCGGGCTCAGGCAATCCACTCCCCTCGGCCTCCCAAAGCGTGGGATTACAGACCGAGCCACTGAGCCCAGCCTACTTTTCCACTTTTAATAGAGAGATTTTTCCTCTTAGCTCTATAGTTAGTAGGAAAATGCCAATGTAAGTGTGATGATAAATGGCAAGATATTTAGCCTCATTATAGGAGGAAAATAGGCCACAGTGGACACTGGGGCAGACTGGAGAGCAGTTCTGTCTAAAGCAAGTAGCTGGTATTCTCTTCCTAGTCAGTGGTGGGAATAGAGGACTCACTGTTTCTGGATCTTTTCTTTTCTTTCTTTTTTTCTTTTTTTTTTTTTTGAGTTGGAGTCTCACTCTGTCGCCCGGACTGGAGTGAAGTGGCACACTCAGGGCCACCCCAGCATCAACCTGCTGGCCTCCGGCAATCCTTCCACCTCAGCCCTCCAAGTAGCCAGAACTATAGGTGCGCGCTATCACGCCTGGCTAATTTTTTGATTTATTGTAGAGACAAGATCTCACCAAGTTGTCCAGGCTGGTCTCAAATCTGCGGGCTCAGGCAATCTACCTGCCTTGGCCTCCCAAAGTGGTAGGTTTACAGGCTGAGCCACCAAGCTCAGCTGGATCTTCTCTTTTCTAAGGAAAAGATAGAAATCTGGATTATTTACATGACATCTCTCAATGTTTAAGTACTTTTTAAAATTTTTTACTATGTAGACCCTAAAACAAATGATTTGATAATTCTATGTGAATACAGTTTCCAGAATGCTCATTTTTCTAAAATATGTCCTTTTAAAAATTTAACCTTAGAAAAAATGCATGGGCTGACATCATGAAAGCCAAACCCAGCATCTCTGTGTACCAGAATTAGCCTGTAGTATCATGAAAACCCATAAACATGGACAAATATGCACAATAAATAACTTACTGATATTATATAACATGATGTGTTCAGTGTGGTATCTCTCATTAGAAACACACAGTTTAATATGCTGGGCAAAATTGTAGTACACATAGTACAATAATGTTGCTTTTCCATCAGTCCCTATACATGTATTGGTGGGTTGTTGTCTCAGATGATGTGTCTTTGATTTTTCTGAATCCACCTACACCTTTAGCATACCCCAAAAGAAATAATCAGGGATTCAGATCTGGCAAGCATGCAGCCCACTTGGCCTGGCCACATTGTTTAGTCTAGTTTCAGAATCTGTCATCCACCCAATCCCTCACTACTCTGACCTAATGGAGTGGGGTGCCATCCCCTTGCACTTACTTTGAGTGACTTTCCCCTAGTCTGAGAAGGTAGGCATTAATTGATCACTTTGCGGGGTCAAACATGTCAAACACTGGCCTGTTTCTAGACTCTGTGGTCACCCTATAATTTCTACTACATAATGTAAAGTGCTTGCATTTCAGTCTTTCAGAAAAGCATTCATGCTTTCTTTTTCTCTCCTCCAAACAGAAAGCGTTCAGCAAAACCTGAAACTGTAATTGACTCTTTACTTCAATAAATGTTACAGACTTAAAGTCACAATAAAAATTAGTAATATTCCCATGACTGGACAGAATCTTTAATTGAAACACTGAAGACTTCTCCATAACTTCAAATAGTGGAAGCTGTAAATCATGGAGTAAGACTGGAAATAATAATTTGCCTAATAACTTTTAGTCTATATTTATTAAGTTAATATAACATTAACATTGTACAACTGGTGATTGTTTAAGCTATCATACTACTCTTCAATTGTACTGTACAGGGAAGTTAGGGGAGCAGATCATACTATAGATAGTTGCAGTTTAGTTGTATACGTAAATTTGTTAGCTATTTACACAACTACTGTATATTTAGATAACCAGAATTTCAAAATAGAAAAAAAAAGTATGTCCTGTTTTGCACATAGAAAGTAGCAGAGCAAATTTCCCTATTTTGCACTGTTATGTATGAATGTTTGGCCTGCACTTCTAAGAAATGACTCTGTCTTAATACTAACCCACCCGGCCTGTTTAAACACATTCTAATTTTCTAACAATCATTGCATTTTGAGTGTGAGATGACTGTTCTTATTGATCTTCTGTAGAAAATTTTGTAATTCAACAGTCTTTACAAGTATACATGTTTTAAAAAAATTGAAAATGTGTTTCATCTGTACCTTTCCTGATCTTTTTTTGCCATTTGGAGTTCAAATCAAATATACTTTGTTCTGGTTTCATGTTCTCTTGAAACATTGAATTGTACAAACATAGAAGAGCCACAGTTGCAGAAAATTAAGAAGTTAAGTACTGGTCACTTATCTTTGCTTGTGTGTGCATTTTTAAAAATTAATTTTGAAGTGTGACTTCTGTATGCTTTTCTTTGTATGAGTTCTAAATTTTGGTGAAAATTATTCTAATAGCTCCCATTTGAGAAGGGTCTCCAATGTCTAGAAATTGCAGTTAAATAAGAAAAATATCTTTCAATCCTTTGCCTTTGAAACACTTTTTTTCATATTTTAAAAGAAAATATTTTCCCCTGAATTTCTTCTGTTGATTAATCCAGTTAAACCATATTCTTCTACAGATAAATATTTTGTTTATTTTATAGTAAAATATGTTGTAATAGAACTATTCATTCTTTTGTTAGCTGCTTACTAAATATTTTGGATGGAAAGTTATGCTACTTCTAAACCACTGAATTTATGTTATGTAGATTTTAAATTATGTAATTAGCCCTGAAATACATTAGTTGCAAAGGTTTTGAGACTTTATTATTTTGAGACTTTATTTTGAATATTTATTAAATTAGTATTATTTTAATAAGTTTGGTTAAATCTTGGTTTATAATTCAGAGCTGTGTATAGAGTGGGAGTGAGTGAAGGTGGTATAATACAGAAGTGATGGTAAAAGTGTGTCCATAAATTTAAAGTACATTTCCAGAAGTGGAGTAATCCATATCCTGTGTATGATGAGCATTTTCTAGGTAATAAGAATTGCATTTCACTGGCAGCATTTTCTTTGTAGTGTGTAAGATAGTTAGAAGTTTAGAACTTTACTCTATGGGGGCATTGTTTAGGTACTGTGAAGACTTGAGGTAAATACATGTCTTGTAAAAGCTTTGTGTGAACAGAATATTTTGGTAATTGTAAAATGTTTTTGATGATGCACGTTTAATTCTGTTAGTAATTACTCTACAAAAATCTTAATTTTACCAGTAGAAAAAAAAGATCAATGCTTCTTTTTAAAAGTTCAAGTTTCTAGCCTTTAGCAATTTAGTTAATAGGAAAGGAATAACTTCTGAATTAGGCTTTACAACATTATAGAAATTTAAGCCAGTTTGTTAGGTATTTTTCCTATCTTGCCCTATCACAATACAAAAATCTATAAAAAGGCAATCTTAGACAAAGTCAGTTGAGAAATTCTTAAAGTTGGCTACTATACCATTTTTTAAAGAGTATTATGTTAGAGCTATTTCTACCAGATGGACATGAAATATCCATCCTATGAAATATCCAAATTTGATAATCAAACTAGGCCTGAATATTCATATGAAAGTATCAGACACTGGCTTTAGAGCTACTCACTTAGCTCCAGTCGGAGCAGTTCTGTGGTTTCTTCATATTTTCATGTCTTTGTCCACAAATGAGATATTTTGTAACTTCAGTGTTAATTTTGTGAAAGGATATAGATGAACACACTTGCTCATTATTTTAAATAAATATGCAGATTTAAAATTAGTGGCACATATATAGAGAGAATAGGTCATTGAATGTGTATTCTTTTTTCTCTTTAATCTAAAAAGTAATATTTATTTATTAAAAGGAGCTTTGGTAGAGTTATTGGTTTATAGTATGTTCTTTAATAAACCTTATTAGTTATATATACTAATAGTTAGGGTATTAAAATATAATAGTATTCCCCATTTTTGTTTAGATTCTTTTTAAGTATTAGGTTAATCAAGGGGAGGGTTTGTAGCTACATGTTTGACAAGCTATTCCATTTACTTTCTGGAGAAAAGGGATTTTTATTTATTTATTATTATTTTTTTTATTTTGCAACTAGAAATTTAAAGTTACTTTGGGGGAGGGGGTGGTGCTTCTTCATTGGTAACGTATTTTTAAAATTGTCTTTTGTTTGTTTTGTTCCTTTTGAGTCTGTTTTTAGTATCTTTCCCCTTAACTCTTATCTTGAGGAAAGTCCTCTTTACTACAGGGCTGTGAATTAAGGAATGGGTAGAGTTTACATTTAAGCACGCCAGTGTCTGCCCAATTTCTTAATATATACATTTGTTTTCCTTTTTAATGATTCTTTGTTCTTAAAATACTAGAAGAAAATGTAGATGTTTCTAGTGCCTTTGAACTTATACTGTAGTCTGACTAATTTAAATCATTAATAACTATAGTAGCATTACTGTAATACTGTATACTGCCCCAAACTAAAACTGTACAGTAAGTTTGTTGCATCCATTTCAAAAGCCACAATTTCACTGTATTTTATGTATAAATCATATTTGTTCAAGTTGTATATATTGATATTGTATGTATACATGCAGCATGGTTAAATAAGAATAAAAATCTTTTATTTAATGCCTGTAGTAGTGGTCTGCTTCCTTCTAAACTATTTTTGTGTTTACTTCCATCCTGATATTAATAAACAGATTCTTTGTGCTTGGCATCTCGATTTTGTATGGTTAAGAGAGGCTATGTAATTTCTACCTGGAAACTCTTAATGGTGTGGGATCTTTAAAGCAGAAATCATCATAAAACAGAAATTTGGGTGAGACATTTTTAAATGTGCTTCTCATTGATAAAATCTATTTTTCACCAAAAAATGTTTTTATCCAAGATTTGTTATCCTTTTCATTAGGAATTTGAGAACAGAAACCAGTTCTCAGGTCATAACTTAGAGAGATGTTGTGCAAGCCGGGCTCGGTGGCTAAGCCTATAATCCCATGCCTTGGGAGGCTGAGGTGAGTGGATTGCCTGAGCCCGCGGGTTCGAGACCCGCCTGGGCAACTTGGCAAGACCTCATCTCTACGATAAATCAAAAAATTAGCCGGGTGCGGTAGGGCGCACCTGTAGTTCTGGCTACTTGGAAGGCTGAGCCAGAAGGATCACTGGAGCCCAGCAGGTCGAGGCTGCAGTGGCCGGGAGCAGCCACTGCACTCCAGTCTGGGTGACAGAGTGAGACTCCAACTCAAAAAAAAAAAAAAAGAGATGTTGTGCAGATATATCCCACTAAAAGATAAGAGGAAACATTGCTTAGTTGTAACAATAGAATGGTCTCAAACATTCTGCATAAGTTTAAAGTATCTCCAAAACAATAACATTGAATTATCGCCAATCGAAACTATGGTTAATATGTTCTTTTGATAAACATTAATCACCAGTTACTAGGTAGGCCTAAGAAATTCAAAGTGGAAGTTGAGAAATTTTTATTTGTCAACAAATTTCAAAGATTGGTTTTGTTTTTGTTTTTGTGGGGTTTTTTTGAGACAGGGTTTCACTCTGTCGCCCAGGCAAAAGTGCAGCAGAATGATCACGGATCACCACAGCCTCAAACTCCTGAACTTAAGCAGTCCTATTTCAGCCTCCTGAGTAGCTGGAAGTAGAGGCCTGGACCACCACATCCAGCTAATTTTTCTATTTTTGGTAGGAAAAGGATGTTACTATGTTGCCCAGGCTGGTCTTGAACACCCGACCTCAAGAGATCCTCCCACCTTGGCCTCCCAAAGTGCTGGGATTACAGGTATGAGCCACCATGCCCAGCTCAAAAATTTTAGATTATTTTTAACTGACAATAATTGTACTTATTTATGGTACATAGTGATAATTCAATACATATAATGTATAGTGATTAAATTAGGATAATTAGTATGTACATCTCAAATATCATTTCTTTGTATTAGAAACATTCAGCATCCTCCTAGCTATTTGAAAATATGAGAGGAGATTCAAAAAAACCTAGAATTTATTTCTAAAAACTTGTGCATTTATTCTTACATGTTTAAACTTTAGTCATCTTCAAAGTACTCTCCATTTGATGCAATACATCTATCGCGAAACTTTTTCCACTGCTCAAAACAGTTTTTGAACTCGTCAATTTTGATGTCATTTAGTGCTTCTGCCATTTTTTGTTTCACCACTTTCACATCGGCAAAACATTTCTCTGAGGACTATTCCTTTCCTTTTTTTTTT
>NW_007246675.1:232799-264928 GCF_000164805.1 Carlito syrichta | reverse complement strand
TCACCTCAGCCTCCCAAAGGCGCGGGATTACAGGCTGAGCCACCGAGCCCGGCTTCTGAGGACTATTTCATCCAGAGAAACAAAAAAAAGTCACTTGGGATGAGATCAGGTGAATAGGGAGGATGGGACACGGGGTCATACTGTTCTTAATCAAAAACTACTGAACACTCAGCATGGTGTGGGCAGATGCATTGTCATGGTGGAAGAACCAGTCCCCTGTTTGTCACAACTCGGAATGTTTCTTCTGCAAATCATGACACAACTTTCTCAAAAATGCCAGATAAAAACTTTGGTTGACCGTTTGTTCTGGAGGAGCAAATTCCAAGTGCACGACAAGGGCCTGCCATCTAAAAGATAATTCCTGGGTGTTTTTTTTGGGGGGGGGTGTCTCCTCTCATATATATTATTGTTAACTATAGTCATCTTGCAGCGTCATAAAATACTAGAACTTATTCCTCCTGTCTGGCTGTAATTTGGTATCTCATAGGATTTTTTTGAAAATTTGTTTTTGCATAGCAGAGGAGACACCTCTTGCCATTCCAGGGCTTGCTCTTTACTGTGTAGGGGCATTGTGTAGGTACTGTGAAGACTTGACTCGAATACGTGTCTTGTAAAAGCTGTGTGTGAGCAGAATATTTTGGCAATTGTGACATGTTTTTGATGATACACCTTTAATTCTGTTAGTAATTATGCTACAGAGTAAAAAGTAAAGTGGGAAAAACTCACTGCAAGCTTTTATGTCAAGCTCCTTCATGTGTGTATACCAAGAAGATAAGGTTAAAGGCCTGCCATGGATAATGAATAGTATTGCTTTTGCCCTCTGTGCCCCTTCTTCCCAATTGAGTTTTAGGGCTGATATCCATGTTCATCAGGCAATAATACCACTAAGAGACTGACTCCATTCGGAAACCTGTTGCTGCCTGTGTTGCTGGGATGCTGCTGAGGACATTGTCCATCACAGCATCCTATGAAGGCCCTCAAGAGGAATCTCTTTTAAAGCTAAGTACCAACCTAAGGGACTATTTTCCCCCTTCATGTGTAAAAAAAAGAGGGAGATAAAATAATGTGTTTTCCATTTTGCTTTTGCTGATAAGACTATAAGCTCTGATGACCTGCTTACTCATAGGCTGTTTTTCTCTGGATCACTATTTCCTGCTCCTTTTCTTCTTTAGTCCTAATAATATTGTTATTTCCTGTCTTGATCTTTTCCAATAAATCACCTGGAATCCACTTTTAAAATCAGATAGTGGACAAATAAAGACCACAGTTAACTGTGTCTTATAAGCACAATTAGCACAGTTCTGAAGCCATAGCCTAAGATCTAAGCAAGCTGAAAGAGCTTTCCAAATACATTTATTGTTATCTGAATTTCTCTTTCTTACACTGTTTCATTTGCAAAGCAAATCAGGTATTCAGTCCTCCTTCGGAAGTTGTACAAATGTGTGGGAAAATGATTACGAAGAGGCTACTTCAAAAAGAAGTTGTTTCCTCTCAGCATTTATCTTGGGCTTCCTGTGACCCAATCTTCAAGTTACTTTTATCAATGTTAACATCAGATTGTCTTACCCCAACACGTTTATGGCTATGACTAAAGAATATGACAGATCAGACATTCTTCTACACCTGCTTCCCTCCCCCATCCCTTTTTAGAGGGCTGGGGAAATTTTAGTTTTGAATCAAAGGCTTTATTTCTCCAGTTGAACACAGGAATTTAGCTGGGACTTTACAACTGAATAAAATATTTCTCAGAGTTGATACCAATCTTAGCAAGAGGATATTGCCTAACCCAGCCTAAAAGTACCATAGTCATTACAGAAATATTGTATTGGCTTTGATTTCTACGCTACCATGAGTTGTGCACTCAGTAGTCAGGTAGCCCATGATGTTGTATATGTACACCCCTTCTATTATTTACTGCGTACCTGCTCTGTGCTGAGAGAAATGTCCTTGCAGAATTCACAGCCTCTCTCAGAAGGGAGAGGTGGCCACATACATGGAAAGGGCTGTAATAAAGGAGGGGGAATGGTGAACTGTCCGCTACGGTACTCTTCTCTTACAGCTAGCATGGTACCTAGTAGGTCTGCCTGATAGGGGGAAGGAGGAGGCCAGAAAAGGCTTTGTCTCAGGGGAAGTGCTGTTTGAGGTTTTAAAGCAACTCAACAAGTAGAAAAAGGCATTCCGGGAGTAATGTGAGTTTGGATGTCATGTGCACTGCTTGAAGTAGGGAAAGGAGTGGGGGTAAATGAGCCTGAAAAGACCAGGATCCTGTTGTGAAAGATTTTTCTTGAAGCAGTGGGAAGCCACAGCAGGATTTTAAGTGGGTCACTCACATGGTGTTTTCGAAAAACAACTGCTGGAAAGATTGTGAAGAATTGGGTGGGAGGGAGCAAGACATCGCAGTTGGGAGAGCAGATGATGTACACACCAGCGTCCTGGAGGCTGAAATGGTCATCAGCCAGAGGAGCAAACCTCCCTCTCTTCTCAGCTGTTTCTCTTGCACTCATGACTGGTATAGACTGAGGGAGCAAATGTAGCTTCACTCACGTTTGCCTTGTAAGTATCCAGGTGTGCAGTGGGCACACAAAACATCAAAACATACTTTTGTTTGGTTTAACCCTGGCTGATAGGAAGCCAGAAGGAGAAGACAGCTTCGAGACTGAAAGCTGGGCTAGGCAGAAGTTGACAGGAAGGATGGATTAGCAAAAAAGAACTTTAGAGAACCGAAGAGAGAGTCGGTACTTAGGGCAAATGACCAGTCCAAGAGATGAAGGGCCTGACAGCTAACTAGGGGATTTCAGAGCTCCACCTGGGAATGGAACTCATTGATACATTGAGCCTGGAAGTCAGCAAGAAATCGGTCCCAAGACCGAAGTGCCTGCCTTGTCCTCGTGGAAGCTAGGAGGAGCAGAGAAGCTAGCCTTGGGTACTGATAGGCTGTGCCTTGCTCCCTAAGAAAGCTGGGCACTTTTCTTTGCCTTGAGAGTCCCCATCCTCAGGTGATTTGGGCACCTTCAGAGACTGACAAAGAGGACACACGGAGGAAGGTAAAGAAAGACTGAGAACAGGGCCAATGACAGGGACAGACCACGAGCAACAAGAGAAGTCCTGTTACAAATTGGTTTTAGAGACCAGCATGCCTAATTTTAACCCAACAGTGACTCAATAAAAGACACACTCGTACAGCCATAAATCTGAGCCAAATGTGTTTTTTAAAATTAATTTATCCAGTAAGTATTTACTACCTCCTAGACGTCCGTTACAGATAATCTACTCATGGGCAAAAGGTGGTGATAGCTGGTAGGCGGAGAGAAAGTTCAGCCTTTGCTGTCAATGTCACACATTCCATGCACAGACAAAAGGCATGTCCCATGAAGCAGGCACTGGCTGTGACTAATTACACTTCCTAAATAAATGTGCCCAAATGAAAAAATCTTTCACTCAATCCTGAAGACTTCTCACTCTCTTTTTTTAGAAACTGTATATCACCCTCAATATATGTTTGTCTCATTCTCTTAGTAAATTCAGAAGCTTGTTTTAGGGCATTTTGTCCTGAGTCCAGGACTACATGTCTGGAAGTAAATAGGAATGCTAGTTACATCTTGACTGTTGAAGCTTATGGCAGACTTGCCATGGCCTGTTCTATGTCTTTCTGGCAGCTTTTCCTTTACCATCCTGGCCTCAGACACAAACTATAACCCACAACTCATATCCTGTGGCAGACTACAGCTCACATTAGCCATTGAATGCAAATGAGTCTCAATCAAAGAAGAAAGGAAGTTAGAACTGTCAGTGTGTATCCTCTCCGATTGGCCTTAGAAGCCTCCATGACTCTCTTAGTTGCTTATTGCCCTTGGCATGTGGGTATTTTATGTGGGCAGGGTGAAACTGGCTGTGGTCAGGGTGAGAATTTAAGCTTTTGATTTGTTCCCTTATTTTGAAAGGATTAAAAAGATGTAACATATTTTGGTGTAATTTTAGTACTAGTATTAATTTTTGTCACATATGGGTAAGCGAGGATGAAAAGAGAGTGCTCAATCACTGTTACTAGATCCATGTTGCAGAGAACAAGCCTTCAAAAGGCAGGTTTCGATGACTTGACACTTGTTTTTGTTTTTTTCCCTTTTAAATTTCTTTTAAATAACAACTTCGTTGAGATATTACTCACATACTATAAAATCCATCCTTTTAAAGTGTACAATTCAGTGGTTTTTCATATATCCATAGGCTTGTGCAGCCGTTACCACTATCTAATATTAGAACATTTTCATCAGCACTCCACTCCACCATCAGTCACTCTCCATTCCTCCATTTCCCCCCAGCCTCTAGCAACCAATGTTCATTTTTGCCTCTGTGGCTTTTCCTATTCTGGATAATTCACAAAAATAGAATCATACCATATATGGCCTTCTGTAGCTGGCTTCCTTCACTTAGCATAATGTTTAAGTTTCAATCATGGAACCTCAGAACTTCAGTTCTTTTTATTGCCAAACAATATTCCATTGTATAGATATACCACATTTTGTTTATTCATCAACTGACTGACATTTTGGTTGCTTCTACTTTTTTGCTATTATGAGTAATGTTGCTGTGAACTTTTGTGTGGAGGTTTTTGTGTGGACATATGTTTCCAGCTCCCTTGGGTATATACCTAGGATTGGAATTGCTGAGTCATAAACTATATTTAACCTTTTGAGGATCTGTCAGACTGTTTTCCGAAGTGGCTGTACCATTTTCCAATCACACCAGCAATGTCTAGGAGGCTCCCAATTTTTCCACCTCTCCACCACGACTTATTATTGTCTCTTTGATTTGATTTCTTCTTTAATTTTTTAAAAAACATCATTCACACACATGGTAACTAACACACACACACATACACACACACACACACACACACACACACACACACACACACACACACACACGGAATTCTAATGGAAAACCAAGTCTCCAACCCTGCTTCACCCCTCCTTAATCTAAGTCCTATTCCTAGCAAATCATATTCCCTTTTTTATTTTTATTTTTTCTAGTGACTGCCTTCATAATTCCAAAGATTTCTCGATTTCTTCATTGTTAGTGTTTTTATTATGAAAACTTGATGTGAGCAGGGTGACTATTTCAAAAATAAAGTTATGTATAAAAGCAGAATAGTACAATCCACCTCTCTGCACCCATTCCTGCCACAACAATCGTCAACTCATGACCACTTTTTCCAGCATTTTTTGTTTTATCAGCTTTAGATATTATGTACTGATTTCTCTATTGGAAAATGAGAGTTTACCTAATTTATACTATCACTTCCAAATTTTTATAGTAAATTATTTTTAGTTCTTCTATTACCTTTGCAATTTTGAATACATACCTACATCTATTGTTTCACCAACCTTAGTATTGTTTCACTGACCCGTTGTCCATGTAAGATGGAGATATTAGTATCCTACTTCTCTTTCTTTACTTCTGCTATTACCTCCCAGCCACCTTCAGCTATATCTTAACATTGTCAGGTGGATAGCATTTACAGTCTGTTCTCTAACCATAATTCAGTCTTCTGTGCTTTGTCTAATGGCCGGTTCTAAGACTTGAGAATCAAGAGAATTTAATTATTGTGACTTTATATATTGTTCACTGCAGAGCCATGTAGTATGTGAAAATTACTTATTTTTTCTACAGACTTAATGTCACAATCCTGTGCCAATGGGAGAAGAATATTCTAAGCACCCAGTTGACACCTTTTCTTTTCAGAAGCATACGATAGTCAGTAGCACTCATGGACTCAAGTTCTCTTATTTATCAGTTACATCTTATATGGCCTTGTATTCTTTAATTACTCTGCATTATATCCTCCACTAGAGAGGGCACTCCTTGAGAGGGAAGTGGTCTTTCCTATTTTGCTCCCACTGACTTTATAGTCTCTCGGTAATTTAAACTGATTTCTCTAAAAGTTGCAAACCATAACTTAATTTGTCAAGTAAACAGAAACAATACCATTAAATGCCATTGCTGTTAGATTCTATATAGTTTATTTTATGATGAGTTATAAATATATAAATATTTCAAAAATAAAGCTATTAAAAACATAAATTAATATTCAGCTTTAACACTTTGAATATTTCTCTTTCATGATCATCTTTAGCCTTTTTAAGAAGTCTTCCAACGTACTCTTCCTGGCTTCATTCACAGGACAGTAACTCTACAAAAGAAACACGTCATTAGCTTGCATTGGTAAGCAGTTGAGATTTGCTATCATGTTTCTACTTGATCAAGGCTACTCTGGCACTTGCCACCCAAACAGTGATCAAATCAGGGCCTCCAGTCTAACTTGATTGGGAGTCTGACTCTGTTCAGCCTGTTTTGGGTACATAGTACCTACACTTCTAAAAATGATTACTCTCGCACCATTACCTATCTGCGCCCAGGGAGTGCCACAGCCTCTGGAGCCGTGTGTCACAGCAGGGTGCTGGCAGAGGGTTCAGGCTCAGACCTGCCCACTGCCCTACTGGGCCTTCTGCATGACTGCCTGGACTGCTGAGGAGGTTCAGACATGTCGTCCTCCTGTCCATTAAACAGCACCACACAACACAGTGGCCCAAAAGGATCCAGACACCAACCACCAGGATGCTGCTTCAGTTTGCATCTCAGCTCTACCATATATTAACTGCATTGCTTGGGACAAACTACATAATTTCTAAAGCTTCAGTTTTCTCTTTTGTAAAGTAGGGACAGTAGTTTGCCTACTCTCCTACTTCACAGGATAATTAAGAGAATGAAAAGAGAGAATGTGTGTTGGTCAAGTGCCTATTCCATTTTTACCTTATAATAAGGCATTAGGTCCAGGGAGGGGATGAATGTCCTTGTTCTTTTCTAAAGCCAATTCCTCCACTTGATATTAGATAACATCCACTCTTGGCTGCAAGGATTCTGCCCTCTAATTATGTCTCTGGGTTTTTGTTTGTTTGTTTGTTTGTTTGTTTGTTTGTTTTTGAGTTGGTGTTTCACTCTGTCGCCCAGGCTGGAGTGCAATGGCACACTCACGGTCACCACAGCCTCGAACTGCTGGGCTCTGGCGATTCTTCCACCTCAGCCTTCCAAGTAGCTGGAACTACAGGCACATGCCACCACACAGAGCTAATGTTTTTTTAATTGTAGAGACAAGGTCTCGTCAAGTTGCCCAGGCTGATCTTGAACCCCTGGGTTCAGGCAATCCTCTCACCTCCCAAAATGCTGGGATTACAGACTTGAGCCACCACACCTAACCTGTTCCTACTTTTTCTATATCATCAGTTCTCTCTTCTCCACTGGATCATTCCCACTGTTATATTAACAGGCTGAATACATACCACACCTTACACCTCAGCATTCATCTAACTTGACCCTTCAGTACATTCAACACAGTTGATCACTTCCTCCTTAAAAATGTTTCTCCACTTGCCTCCTTCAATTTTCTCCTACTTCACTGGCTGCTACTTCTCAGTCTCCTTTGCTGGATCCTCCTCTTCCTAACTACATATATTGGAGTGCGTCCAGGCTCAGTCCTTGAATTTCTCCCTTTCACTGCCATTCAGACTTTAAATAGCATCAGGCCAGGTGTGGTGGCTCACTCCTGTAATCCCAGCACTTTGGGAGGTTGAGGCAAGAGGATTACCTGAGCCCAGGGGTTAGAGATGAGCCAAGATGAGGAGCTTGGCCTCTATAAGAAGTCAAAAAATTAGCCAGGCATGATGGTGCAAGCTTGTGGTTCCAGCTACTTGGAAGGCTGAGGTAGAAGGATCACCAGGGTCCAGCAGGTTGAGGCTGCCATAGCTGTGACTGTGCCACTGCACTCTAGCATAGGCGACTTAAGAGTCTGACGTTAAAAAAAAAAAAAATCTCATCTATCTGAGGATTCTCCATTTTTTATTGCAAGTTCTGACTTCTCTCCTAAGTTTCAGACTTTTCTAAGCATCTTCTCAACGTGTTCACTTGGCTATTCAATGGGTGCCTCACATTTGCTGCGGATGAAATTGAACTCTTGCTCTTCCACTCAGCCTCCAGCCCTTCTTTGCCCCTAGTCGTCCATATCTCTGTAAATAGTACTGATCATCCCCAAAGGGGATCAGGCAGGAACAAAGAGCCCACCTTTTACTCCTCCATTTCTTACCCCTCACAACCAATCTTTCAGAAAATCCTTGCAGCTCTATTTCTAGTTATATCCCAAATCTAACCACCCATGTTGCTCCCACCCTGTCCAATCCACCATCATCTCTAGACTGAGTTTACTATGGTAGCCTCCCAACAGGCCAACTTGCTTCTATGCTTTACTACACAGAAGCCAGAGTGATCATTGCTTTTTTTTTTTTTTTTTTGAGTCAGAGTATCACTCTGTCACCCAGGCTAGAGTGCAGTGGCACAATCACGGCTTACCCCATCCTTGAAATCCTGGGCTCAGGTGATCCTTATGCCTCAACCTCCTGAGTAGCTGGGACTACAGGTACACGCCACCATGCCTGGCTAATTTTTTTATTTTTTGAAAAGACAAGGTCTTGCTTTGTTGCCTAGGCTGCTCTTGAACCCCTGGACTCAAGCTATTCTCTTACCTCAACCTCCCAAAGAGCTGGGATTACAGGCATGAGCCACTGCACCTAGCCCAGAGTGATCATTTCAAATTGCACATATCAGGTCATATAGTCTTTGCCCTGCTCAAAACTCTGCAGGTGTTTCTCACCATACTTGGAGCAGAATTTAAAGGCCTTATATGATCTGGTCTCCTGCGAAACTTCCCCTTGCTCACCCTGATCCAGCCACACTGGCCTTTCTACTGATCTTGGAACACACAAAGCTCATTTCCACCTTGGGGCCTTTGCACAGCTGTTCTTTTTGCATGGAATGTCCTTTCTCCAGTTAGTCATGTGGCCTGCTCCCTCACTTAAGTCAAATACCTGCTCAGATTATGTCACCAAATCCTAAACCAGCCTCCTCCTCAGTGATGCTTATGTTCCTTACTCCTATATTTTCCTTCATAGCACTTATCGCTACTGGACATATTACACATGTGTTTTTCTAACGCCCCCAGTAGAACATTCCATGAGAGCAAGGGCTCTGCCTAGTCATCTTTGATGCTTCATCCCCTGCGCCTAGAACAGCAACTGGCACTGCAGAGCCTCAACAAATACTTGAATGAATGAGTGGGTTGACTACTCAAGGGTGCTGCAACTCATAAGGAGGAACATTTGGAGTGAGGCTGCTGTCCACCGAGAGCCGTGCCGTCAGCTTCCGGTAATGCAGTGCAGCTCACCAAGTTTGCCATGCTATAGAGGTTCCTGTCGAGTCCTTTCAGGAATTTGGTCAAAGGCTTGTGGTGACCGTGGGCTCCCCTGCAGAGGGATCTCTTCTCGGGGTGACTGTAGAACTGCCGAAGCACAGTCGCAGCCCTGCAGAAGGTCTCTTTCTCTGTTGTACTCTAGAAAGAGAAATGCCACAGAGAACCACATGCTAGCTCTATTCTGAACACAGGAGAGGCATTTTCCTCTCGATTTCTTCTTTCCAGGAGGACAGAGGGAAAAGGTGAGTTTGCTCATGACAGGTTCATATTAAAGTGTTCCACTGAATGAGGGTTGCTCAGCATGGCAACCCTCTCCCCATTACCTGCAGATGCAGCAACCTTCTCCGCAGAACCTCTCAGTTTCTTTTCCCTTGGAGTGTTTTGCTGAAGGGGTACCCGAGTAAAGTCACCCCACTAGGTATATGGTAGAGTGGGGACTAGAATACAGCCCATGTGTGTGTCTTTACACCACACAAGCTATTCTCTCTGTGGAAAGTGCCCACATGAGCACTTAGATTCCACTCTCGTTCCTACAAGATTTTAAAATCCAGCTTTCAGCCGGCCTCAGTGGCTCAGCCTGTAATCCCGCACTTTTGGGAGGCTGAGGTGAGTGGATTGCCTGAGCCCGCGGGTTCAAGACCCACCTGGGCAGCGAGACCTCATCTCTACAATAAATCAAAAAATCAGCCGGGCGTGGTAGCACATGCCTGTAATTCCGGCTACTTGGAAGGCTGAGGCGGAAGGATGGCTGGAGCCCAGCAGGTCGAGGCTGCGGTGGCCGGGAGTGGCCACTGCACTCCAGTCTGGGTGACAGAGTGCGACTCCAACTCAAAAAATAAAATAAAATAAAATAAAATCCAGCTCTCCCTGGAATTCCACATGCTTGTTAAACAAATGAACTCCCATCCTTTGGTCTGGACATGGCTGCTTTGGGTAGCACTCCATTTGGCCCTCCCCATGGGAGACAACGAAGCATGCAGAAGTTCATGGTCCAAGTGAGGAGAAAAGACATCTCCTCATACATACAGCAGAAGGAAGTGCCCAGAGCAGAACAAGGTGTCCCAGGAGTCTGGCCTGGGGAGAGCAGGGGAGGCTTCTGGGAGAAGGTACCATTGAGCTGGGCATTGGACAGCTTCTAGCTTCTGTAAGGGGTCTTTGGCTTCAAATGGTGCAGTCAGAGCCTCCTTGGAATGTTGACAATTCTGATGTGGGTCTGGCCACATGGCTCTTCCTGAGGACATTGGCCTGAGGAGAGGGAGCATACTACCAGGGAAACAGCTCTTCTTGGGAACCTGGGAGAGGGATTGTGTCTCAGTCTAAACCAGGCCTGGTATGTCCTCCCATTTTCTACTGAGGAACAAAGGCACAGAACCCGGAGCATGGTCTTACTTAGCTTGGGCCCAGTTCAGATTTAAAAAGCAATCTCTAGTCTCTGCTAGAACATGCTCTGGTCTCCTGCTACTCCAAGTATGACCCATGGACCAGCAGCAGGAACATCACTTGGGAGCAGAATCTTCTCCCCCTCCCCCGCTGAATCAATGTGCAGTGACTTATGTGAGAAGTGATGACCATGCAGATTTTAAGTTCTTACAGTTATATATTTTGTCTGATTATCAAGGTAATATATGTTTACTATAAAGGTAACGTATATTCAACAAAAATGGAATTTACACATCCCACCAGCCCAAGAAAACTATTGTTAATATTTTGGTAGTATCGTTCCACTTTTTTAATCCTTTTTTTCAAAACAGGGATCAACTGTTTTTGTAGCTTTTTTACGCTTAACATAGACTACAAGCATTTTCTTAAGTCATTCAGTAGTATGTAAGAACATGGGATTGAGAGCTGCATAGAAAGTCATTGCATAGTTATACCATCATTTACCGATTCCCTATCATTGCATTCTTTTGCTTCTGTAAATAATGAAGAAGTGAGTAGTCTACATAAATCTTCATGTTCATCTCTTATTCGTGCAGGCTAAATTCTAGAAATGCAGTTTATATTTTAGGGTTTTTTCGGGAATATCTAGACCCAGACTGAAGCACCAGGATCCCAGACTTCAGAGGTTTCCCCTGTTCCTCTGTGGGGCTTGATGTCCCATGGGTGGGACCGTTGGAAGAGCATTTACCTTGTGAACTGACTGAGAGTCATTCCTGTTGCTGATTCTAGTTGGAAACTTAAGAACAGTGCCAGAATCTTGGCTGTGGGAGTCAAGAGACATCCTCGGTCACCAGACCTGTCTGGGCATGTGGGTGAGCTGCGGTGGAGAAGACAGTGGAAGGCAGTCACCCACGATGCTGCCAAGGAAACAGTGGGATTCCAGAAGACCAGAAGAGCCTTTGCTTATTTTCCATCAAAACCTAGTGCATATTTACTAAAACATTGGCTTGTAGCCTAGAAATTAAATTGCCTCTTTGTTTTGACCAGTGTATGGCCACATAATACAGAGGGTGCCAAAAAAATATATATATACACACATTTAAAAAAGGAAAAAACTATATTAAAATTGTAGATTAATACAAGTCACATTTGACTTCTGCAATGACAAGAGGTGCTTAATGTGGCTACCATCAGCATCCAGACACTTCTGATTATGGTGCATTAAAAGCAATATATAGATAACAGCTCTTAAAATGTGTATATATATTTTTTGGCACCCCTGCTAGAGGGGAAAAAACTCTCTAAATCTATTTTTCAAAGGACTTTCTGAAGGTAATTAGGATAAAATAAGGATGGGAAAGAGTGCATCAAATGGAAAAACAAATTTCAAAGGCAGTTTCAGTTAAAGGCCTTAAAATGTTCATTCCAGGGGTATTGCAGCAGAAGGGTGACCTCCATACCACCCTGGTCCCTGCTTCCATCTGCCTGCCTAGTTGTCACTGCTAGGGTGTCAAGCAGTGGCTCCAGAAGCACACTGACAGGCTAACCTCCCTCATGGTTCAGAAATGCTCAGGGAGAGACTCAAAAGGAAGACCTGGGCCCATGCCAGAAGGTCTGTTCTTCAGAGAATGTCAGGAAACAGCCACCTGGGAGTTTTCTCCTATGGCAGTGACTCTGTTAAACAGAGTCCTAACTTAATTCTTGACCAGCCTCATGTAGGACCATAAAAACCCAGTCCTCTTGGTCTTGCACTTATTATCCCCAGTTCTGCCCCAAATTAGTCAGCCAATGCTACATGTGAGAAGATCTTTTAAAAGATAAAAACTAGTTGAAGTTCAGTATGGAACTCTGAAGAATTATGAACTTCGAGCTCTCTTTGGTAAATAGGAAATACCATACCTCCAACTAGTTAGTAATCCACCCAGAACCTCTTCCAGACCAGCCAGTTTCCACATTGTTCTTCCTTGGACATCCTCGATTTCACAGATACCCAGGTAGGTGCTGCCTGAGAAGCCCAGGACTTGGACCAGTGCATTCTTTCCAGCAAATGCCATGAGCAGAGTGCTATCTAACTTAGAGATACTGGCATTCTTGATTCCCAAAAGAGTGAAACAAATACACTGGACTTTGGAAAGATGCTCTTTGGGAACACAAAGAAGTATCTTTTCCTACCACATATCACCTTTGTGGGTTTTAAAAAATAACATTTCCCTGTTCTGAACTTTCTTTTTTTGAGTTGGAGTCTCACTCTGTTGCCCAGACTGGAGTGCAGTGGCCGCCTGAACTATCTTAACATGTAAGTAAGCAGTGCTGAGTCTTTGAGGGAAAGAAAAGAATGGAAGAGTGAGCTTGCTAATTCCAGAAGGAACAGAAGAAGTCTGGGGAGGGCATAGGAGACAGGCAGGGGTGAAGGACGGCAGTGGGGACTTGTTCCCCGGGACGGCTCTGAGTGTGGTGAGGGAGGTGAGTGAGGACTGAGTGAAAAGGGGAGCCGAGAGCCAGAGGGAAGCAGTGTGGCCTGGCCAGCGCCTTGAGGGCAGAGGGGTTGGGGTGGGCTGGGTCTTCTAGAAACAGCCCAGGGTGGGTCGCCCCTGCCTTGGCGTCATGGAGGATTTGATCATTTCCAACCACTGGCCCCTCCTTCTTAGAAACATTGCATCTCTACAACCAGTCTTTGCCTTTAATCAGGGTTATATCATCTTACAATAACACTTTCCACTAACTCGAGCTGAATTCCAATCAACCTTCAGATCACCTTCAAAATCACTTTCATATCTTCACATGTGGAAACTGGTGCAAAGAGCTGTGAAGACTCACCAAAGGCCACCCAACTAGCTAGTGGCAGAACTGGAGTTTAGACCCAGGCAGTCTCACTTCCAGACCCTCGGCACTTCCTCCAGGTCCAGTTTCTAGTGAGCTGGTCCCTTCCCTTGGCTTCCCTAGAGCCTTCTCGGCAGTGAGGCGGGCCTCTGGAGAGGCAGAACACAACCCAGTGGGCTGAGCTTCTAGTGGGAGCCATCTGGTTGGAAGGATACGGAGATCCTCTCTCTCTATTGATATATAGATTACATATCTATTTGTCCTTCAGAATCTCATCCTGTGTTAGATAATTAATGAAATGAGATAATCCAGTAACGTCCTGACGAACAGCTTTCTCATGAAATAGGGCGTCCCTGCTCTATGGCCTGGGTGCTGGGGT
Source organism: Carlito syrichta (assembly GCF_000164805.1). Classification (NCBI taxonomy): domain Eukaryota; kingdom Metazoa; phylum Chordata; class Mammalia; order Primates; family Tarsiidae; genus Carlito; species Carlito syrichta. The sequence continues at coordinate 251,051 of NW_007246675.1, read as the reverse complement.
GTGACTCTGCCCAACTCATAGGGCTCACTCCTGGCCAAGGCATCCCCTCTAGTTCATGTGGAAAGCAGGTAGATAGAAGATCACTGTTAAAGTGAGGGTTTGGGGCTTTCATTCTCAGTCGTGTGTTTCCATGAAAACAGGAACCAAAGTGTACAAAGCTATTGATACGGCCGTCATGTGTTTGTCAGAAAAAATGCACTATCAGCTGTCAAATCTATCTCCTCCCACTACAGATAGAGGGGCGGGGGTGAGACGGCACAGGAGGCAGAAAGACAAGATGCCCAAGTAGTCGGAGCAGGGATGTGCTGGACTCTGTTCAACTGGATGATTCTGGACCAGGCTGGAGGAGAGTTAGACGGGACAGAGCAAGCTGAGGGTCTTTGGACAGTCAGTCCCGAACCCAGTGGGCTGTAGGTGACCAGGCTGTGGAAGAGAAAGGGCTCTGGCGGTAGCTTTTCTGTTGCCATAGGAAGTCTTTTAGACAAAATGAAAGCTCTCTCAACTTGTAATCTCAATATCTGTTTTTGTGAGAGGATTGGGGTTTTCAGAAATGTATGGGACCAGAAAAATGCTCTCATTCTGCAGGCAGTTGAGTGCCTCCTATGATCCAGGTACTATGCCAAGGCTGGGTGAAACCCTAGAGAGTTTTTCCTTGACCGGGATCTGAATTAGGTGCCGACATCTAAGTTTTCTGTTGCACGTACTCTAAGTCAGGTGAAACCCGAAACACCAAAACATGCTTAAGAGTAAAGAGCAGATTTCTCATTCTTTGAAAACATTTAACACCTCAATTTGGGCCTATTCGTTTTCCATTAAACAAGTTTCTTGTTCAGACACCTGTGGATGGTCTCCCTCTCCCAAGTCACACATTTGCCAAAGCAGGCCACAGGAAAACTTCTTACCTTGGAGACAGCAAAGACATCTGCTACAGGCAACTCGGTGCATGGAGTCTTGACCCAGGCAGGAACGAGACAGCAAAAGACAGAGTTAATCTCCAACTGGCAGAGTTCTTGATAAGCATCTCTCACTCCCTCCAACTGAGAAAAGCTTTCTACAATCCCTCAGAAAAAGAATGTGTGTGTGGGGGGTCTCACTGTGCCCCCTGAGCTGCTGCTAGCCACTACTACCGACTTCTAGCAGTTGTTCTGTTCTTTTCATAGTCTAGAAATACCCACAGCAGCACCAGAACATCTGGAGAGATGGTGTCAGATAGGTACTTACCTTTCTCTCTGTGAGGATGTTCAAAGTTTTGATGATCTCGTTTAAGGTGATATCGCATTTGCCTCCATGGACGAAGTTGCTGGCACATGCTAGGAGGCAGAACAGAGGGGGAAGCAGTTGGGAGGTGAGACCCATTTACCGATCTCTATTCGCAGTGTCAAAGCGAGACAATTAGTTTATCAGGAGAAGCTAACAATGCATTTCTGACAACGATATCTCTATATATAGATTTAAAATTGCTGAAACCAAAGGAAAATGAGTTTACATTGGAAATTTTCATTACACCAGATTGTCAGTTGTTTGGGGCCAATCAGCACCTCTCTTCCAGGAGAAAAAATGCCTCACAGAGACAGGTAAAATGTTCCTGTGAAATCAGACCAATAGGAAAATGAAACCTTTTTAAAGAATTAACTACAAAGTTTCAGCATAGGAAATTACACCATAATTTGCTCTTTAGATTAATCTTATCAGCGTGGGGTTGCTGCTGGCTTTTTGCTTTGCATGGAAGGAAGAGGCCACAGGTGTCCGAATTTTTTTTAGTGCTGTCCTCCTGGGGAAAGATAGAGTAATATCAAGAAAGTTTGACTTGAAAAGTGTTTTAACCTGGCTCCTTCCAAGTACAGGTGGCATCTTGGAAACTTTCCTGTCGTGGAAAAGCTGATTTGGGGTTCTTTCTATATGTAGAAGGAGAACATTTTGCCTCTCCTGTCCTGGCACTGGGGCATGATGTTCTCCTAAGTTTAGGTCTTTAGAGGACCGATAAACCACTACATCAGGTGGGGCCTAGTTTGGGTCCCAGAAGATACATAAGGTCTTTACCCATAAAGAGTCCCTAGTCAAGGTGTGGCTCTCCCCAGCTTTCAAGCGTGCCACTCTTTATTCATTGCACCACTGGCCCGCTAGGAATGACCACTTTTTAAATGGAGCCTAAACACCTCCTCAGCTAGCTAGGAAAAAGAGCCACAGCCTTGCCAACTTACCAATCAATTCTCCTTGGCAATGCCCTGCCACCCACCATGCTATTCTCATCGAATTCATATGGACCTGGTTAGGTGCTCATTGCTTCACCCCAGCAGTGAACGTAAGGACCCCATCATTCACTCAGATGCCACGGGCCTGTGCACAACCCTCCCTACCCTCCAAGAAGGGCTGAACAGGTATCAGACTTCCTGGGTACTGGCATGCCCACTGCTTCCCTCCCAGAGCCTTCTTCTCCAAACCCCTTCCCTGGAAGTTCATCTAAAAATGTTTGTTGTTCAGGGTTTTCCTGTTTGGGCTCCCCCCACTTATTATTTTAAATAGACAAAAATGTGTAAATTTATGGTATATGACATATTGTTTTGAAATATGTATGCATTGTGGAATTGCCAAATCAAACTAGTTGGCATCTATGGTACTTCACATTCTTATTTATTTGTGGTGAGAATACTTAAACTCTATTCTCTTAGCGATTTTTACAATACATTATCAACAGTAGTCCTCATGTTATACAGTGGATCTCTTGAGCTTATTCCTCCTGTCTAATTGACCAACATCTCCCCACTCTTCACCCTCCCAGCCCTGGTAACCATTATTCTACTCTCTACTCTTAAATGGTTAACTTTTTTAGATTGTACACATACATGAGATTACACAGTACTTGTCTTTCTGTGCTTGGCTTATTTCACTGAGCATAATATCCTCTGGGTTCATTCATGTTGTTGCAAATGACAGGATTCCTTACTCTTTTTTTCCCCCCTCACTCTGCCACCTGGTCTGGAGTGCAGTGGCACAGTCATGGCTCACTGTAGCCTCCAACTTCTGGGCTAAAGTGATTCTCCCAATTAAGCCTCCTGAGTAGCTGGGACTACAGGTGCACACCACCACACCTGAGTAATTTTTTTTACATTTGTAGAGACAAGGTCTTGCTATGTTGCCCATGTTGGTCTTGAACTCCTGACCTCAAGAAGTCCTCCTACCAGGCTGGGCGTGGTGGCTTAAGCCTATAATCTTAGCACTTTGGGAGGCTGAAGCAAGAGGATTACCTGAGCCCAGGGGTACAAGACCAGCCTGGGCAGCTTGGCGAGACCTCATCTCTACAATAAATCAAAAAATTAGCTGGGTGTGGTAGTGCGTGCCTGTAGTTCCAGCTACTTGGAAGGCTGAGGAGGAACCATCGCCTGAGCCCTGAAGGTTGAGGCTGTGGTGGCCATGAGCGTGCCACTGCACTCCAGTCTGGGTGACAGTGTGAGACTCTGACTCAGAAAAAAAAAGAAAGCCTCCTGCCTCAGCCTCCCAAAGTGCTGGGATAACAGGCATGAGTCACCGTACCTGGTGATTTCCTTATTTTTGAAAGCTGAATAGTACTCCATCGTGTGTATATATAGCTTTGGCTCTTACCACTGTGCCTCAGACTCTGTGAAGGAGAGAATCTGCATAATTGCATTAGGAAGGACCTTAGACCATATTTCGGATCCTTCCCTTGGGACTGTGCAGCAAGGTTGCCAAACTCCATGCGGTGACCTCTGACACCAAACTACCTGGAATTGAGCCAAATCTCACAAGGTAAGAGCACAGTGCTCCACACACTTCCCTCACTTCAGACACCAACTGCAAATTCAGGGTTCCTCAAGTTCACCCTCACTGCTGATGAAATGGCTGCAAATTTGAGAGCTCCCACTACCCCTCAGGTTCTGTAATTCACTAGGTTGAATCACAGAACTCAGGAAAGTGCTACATGTAAGGTCACATTTTTATTATAGAAAAAGGATCCAAATTAGAACCAGCCAAAACAAGAGATACAGAGGATGAGATCTAGGAGAGTCCCAAACATGAAGCTTCCATTCTTCCCCCTGAGGATGTCACCCTCTCAGCACCTTGAAGTATGGCAAAATGCAGAGTATTTCTTTTTTTTTTTTTTTTTTTGAGTTGGAGTCTCACTCTGTCGCCCAGACTGGAGTGCAGTGGCCGACTGCAGCCTCGCCTGATGGGCTCCGGCAATCCTTCCGCCTCAGTCTTCCGAGTAGCCGGAATTACAGGCACGTGCTACCACGCCTGGCTGATTTTTTGATTTATTGTAGAGATGAGGTCTCACTGCCCAGGCGGATCTCGAACCCGCGGCCTCAGGCAATCCACTCACCTCAGCCTCCCAAAGGCACGGGATTACAGGCTGAGCCACCGAGCCTGGCTATTGCAGAGTATTTCAAAGCAAGGAGGCTCACCTGAGCTTTCATGTCCAGAGTTTTTATTGGACTTTCATCACATAGGCACATTGATTGAATCATTGCATCTTGAACTCATCCTTCAGGCCTCCTTCCAGGAGGCTAGACTGATACCACAGTGTTCAGTGAGTGGCCAGTCCTCAGCCTGAGTGATCCTATCAGCAAAAACTATCTAGTGGCCCACCATGAATCACTTCACTATCATAAACTACCAGGGCCCACCATGAATAACAAAGAGACTCATATCTCTTGGGAAATCCCTAGGAATCTGGGGTTACCTCACAGGAACTGGTGACATAGACCAGCTAAATTTTTTATTCCAGGGTATGTGGCCAGATGGACCACCCAAGAGCTAAGACAAAGGCTCTGGGTAAAGTTGATTCTTCACTACACAGACCAGGAGAGAGTTTATGGAGTTGCTTCCGGGACAGGTGGGGCCCCAAATCAGGATTAACTATTATGTGGGATAAAGTGGAGCAGAATCTCCAGTTAAAACAGGAGTGAGCTTGTTGAGAGAGCAGACACGTGGGAGTTCTTCTGCCACATGGGTTCCCGAGGAGAATCAGGAACACAGAGGGAGAGCTGGAGGGAAGGGCAGGTTCTGGAGTGTCTGGAAGGCAAAGGATCAGCCATTTATGTGTTCAGCAGGTGTGTTTCTGAGCACCTGCTTGGGGCCAGACCTTGGGCTTGAGGCTCTTGGGACAAAGATGGTGAGTCAGAAAAGGAATGTTATATGGGAACCTTTAGCTCAGAAGCAGAAGGCAGCTTGTCTTGTTTGTTTCAGTGGTTGAATGCGGCCATGGAAAAAAGGATAAGCTTTGCAGAACATCAGGAGGGACCAGAAGATCTCCTCAAAGGGCAGAAGGAGAAGATGGGTTGTCCTCTCCTGCAGTGAGAGCACCATGGTGGCTACAGGTGTGGTTGGCCGGACAGAGGTCAGGAAGATGGGTGTCTGCACTGTCAGGGACAAAGAGGAGGGCAGCAGCCACTACCACCATGAAAGAACCTCCAAGCCTGCAGGAATCGTGGACAGGGCCTGGGGGTGGGGTGGTCAGTGGCTTGGCAGGGCAGGCACCAACATCCAGGAGGGAAGTTGAAGACTGCCAGGCTCTGGCTATGTCCATCCCAGACCCCTTACCCTGAGAGCTGAGAACCAGCAGCTGCCCCTTCGCGGCTGCAGTTTTCCTTCCAAGCCCCGGAACCTAGCAGTTATGAGCACTGGGTTTTGGAGTCCAGCAAACAAGACATTCTGTGACTGTGGGCAGATCACTAACTCCAGGTCTCAGTTTCTTTATCTGTGAAATGGGAATGATGTTGCTCTTCCTTGTTGGATTCCTGTGAGGAGCAAGTGAGAAATTCCATGGAAAATACTTGCCACGTGTCATCCATGAAGGATGTCTATCACAAGAGGCTGCCACAGCACACAGTGCTTGAGTGTAGACTCTGGGCCCAGGTAGCCTGTCAGGCCTGGCTGCTCTGCTTCCTGGCTACATGATCTTGGAGCACTCAGCCTCATCTGTAAAATGATGGTTGTACCTGTCTAGTGAGGTTGTTCTGAGGAATAAAGTTTTAAATTACTTAGAATAGGCTGAGGTGAGTAGATTGCCTGAGCCCGTGGGTTCGAGACCCGCCTGGACAGGCGAGACCTCATCTCTACAATAAATCAAAAAATCAGCCGGGCGTGGTGGCGCATGCCTGTAATTCCGGCTACTCGGAAGGCTGAGGCGGAAGGATCGCCGGAGCCCAGCAGGTCGAGGCTGTGGTGGCCGGGAGCGGTCACTGCATTCCAGTCTGGGCGACAGAGTGAGACTCCAACTCAAAAAAATAAAATAAAATAAAATAAATTACTTAGAATAGTGCCTGATGCATAGTGGGTGCTGTGTAAGTGACAGCACTATTATTATTATTATCAATCACTGTTAATCATATCTTTGGTTGGTCGAATGACTGGAATCCTTAATCTATTAGGAAAACCCACGTCTGGACAGGGCAGTGGAAGCTCCACTGGACAGGGCAGTGGAAGCTCCAGAAGTTCCTTCTGGATGTGTATCCTTTTTAGTCTTTGAGTTGCTGTCCTTGTTTCTGGTGAGTCACAGCAGCTACACTGCAGCCCTCCTACTTATGAATCTGATTTTGTTGCGGGAAACAGACACTGCTGTGGGTACTTCAGTCAGAAATAGATTTGACGCAGGAGAGTAGGTGCTTATAAAAATGTCGGGAGGGCTAGAGGCACAGGCTCCAGGGTGGGCCAGAACTCTAAAGAGCTGACCCCCCAGGAGAACCACCACTCCTTAGGCTGCAGCGAGGGATCCCAGAACCGCTGCCCCAGCAGGCTCCCAACACCATGAAACACGCCAGAAAAAACCTCCCCCGAGGCCCACAGCCCAAGGGGACAGGAAGATGGCATCTGCTGCCCTTCTGCCCTCCACTGCTCACTGGTGTGCATCTAGTTGGAGAAGTGAGACTACGGTTTCAAGGGAGTCAGAAACTAGGTGTTTAGCTAGAAGGAGAGAGGAGTGGTAGCTGGGCAGAGCAACCCAGATTCCGTGGGCCTGGCCTGTTGGTTCTGGCTTTCCCATCCATCCCACAGTCCTGGCTCGCATCCCTCCTTCCTGTCCATTGTGCAGGACAGCACACAGGACGCCGCTTTCCAACTCCTCACAGACTTAGTCATGAAAAAAGGGAAGACTTCTGCGAGGGAGGGATGTTGAAGCAGAGGTTGGGGTTGGTGGGCTTTAGCTGGGAGCAGGAGCTGGCAGGGTGGGGTGAGTCCAGGCAGGGAACAGCGCAGGCGCTCACTGAGCCTGGCAGAACTGGAGAAAGCCAGGGTGCCCCAGAGGGGAGTGGGCGGAGGGAACCAGGCAGAGCATCACAGGCATCCCATGAGAGAGGCAGCTGGCGTGGGTCGGGTGGGACTGTGGCAGGGGCAGCAGTGGACTTATGTGAGAGTCTTTCAGCCTGGCACCATGTCAAGACCAGGTGTCCTGGAGCCGGCAGGACCTGGCTGGTTCTGAATCCCAGCTCTGGGTGACCTGGGAAAAGTTGCCCTGCCCAGGCGTCTCTGTGAAACTGGGCTGATAATAGGGTGTGGGAAGAGGACGTGAGGTGGCGCACGTGAGTGTTTGGTGTGGCGCCTGTCTCGTAGTAAGCCCTCAGAAAACGTCAACGTCACCATCATCATCACTGTCTTCATTAATAGCGCTTGAAACTGGCGGAATATGGGGGAAGGAGCAGTGAGAAGTCACAGATGCCCCCAGTTTTCTGGCTTGGGGAGCTGCCACTTGCAGAGATGGCAGCTTAGGAGGCAGGCAGTGGGGAGGGAGCAGGAGCCAGGGGACTGGGTTGGGCTGGGCTGTGGCTCTCCATGGTGGAGAGGGTGTGGCCTGGAGGTGCTGACACAGAGGGGGACTAAGCCACGGGGAAGAAGTCCTGCCAGAGGGCGAGAGAAGAGAGGGGACAAGAAATGAGCTCTGCATTCCAGCGATGCTGGGAGGTGGAGGCGGAAGAGTGGGCAAGCAGTAGAAGCCCATGTTGACTTGCCAGTCAGTGACATCGTCAGATGGCTCTGAGTGTGGACCATCTCGCTGCTTTGGGGTGTGGGCTGCCAGAGGATTAAAGCTCGGTTACTGGTCACATGTTGAATGGGCTACCCTGGAGCACAGGCTTCCCCAACTCACACACGACATGGGGAAACCTACACACCCATCTCCAGTCCACCCCAAAGTCTCTACCTTCACAGTGTCCAGAATTTCATGACACGGTGTCTCGGGTTGGTGGGGGGGGGGGAGGGCGGGGGGTAGGGATGAAACAAAATTGGCCACGGGGCGCTCATTGTTGAAGTTGGGCCATGGCTACCAGGGAGTTGCTTGTGTGTGTGTTTGAGATTTTCTATAATAGAAGACTTTAAAAGCATAAATGGATAGCAGATTTAAATATACTTAAATATTTAAATGCATTCAAATATTTAAGTATGCATTTTAAAAACATGTAAATGCATGTTTTTACTCATATAGGAGCCACTACCTGCCCCTGCAGCCCCCAACGGCTTTGTTTCCCTCTGGGGCACTTACCACCACCTGACACGCTGTGTCCCATCTTGTTAGTTTATTCTGTCTCCCTGCTAGAAGCAGCCTTGTTTTGCTTAGTGGGTCTCCAGCACCTAGAGCAGGGCCTGGCACCAAGTAAAGGCCTCAATACATACTTGTTGAATAAATGAATGGAGTGCCATTTCAGAGGGGCAACGGAGACTTGGCCTAAGTAACAACAGCAGAAGTCAGGGCACAGCTGGGACTTGAAGCCAGGTAGGTTTTACCATGAGCCCCTGGCTGCATGTTCTGCCTGTGTCCGTGAGAGTGCCGACGCAGGGAGGACCCCATCCAAGGGCACAGGGACCAACAGGAGGAGGGAGCCTTGGCAGGCAGACAAGGGCATGGACTCCAGTTTTCTGAGCTGTGATGAAGCAGCTATGTAGACTTCTGACTGCTGTTTTCTTTGAGAAGCCAGTAGAAGGTACTCCCAAGAGAGGCTGAACTGGTGAGGAGTCTGCAGGAACCTTCCATCTGTCACCAGGGCACCGATGTCACTTCAACCTCAGAGCCAGACTGGCAGTCCATCCTTTCTCATTTTGCTTTCCCCGTCTCCCTGTCCTAGCCTGGCAGGCCAGGGCCTGATGAAGATCCCCAGAATGCAGCACCATCCCTTCTCTTTGGCAGTGCAGGACCCAATCAGCTCAAGAGAGTGCAGCCTGTGGGAAAGGGGTGCCAGACCTCCTGCCCAGGCTGACGTGCTGCCTCCCAGCCCCTGCAGACCCCCACTTCCTCTCGCGAGAGAGCTGGCTCACCAGGGAGGGCTGAGACTGAGCTGAGGAGGCTGCTGCTGGGCCATCCCGGGGAAGGCCACTGGGCTGCTCATGGACCAGACGACAATTTTATGTTCTTCTTGCCTTTTAAAAATTAAGTTTTTCTGTCTCCCATTGGAAAAGGAACGCAGACTGGGCAAAATGGCTCACGCCTGTAATTCTAGCAACTCAGGAGGTCAAGGTGGGAAGATCACTTGAGACCAGGAATTCAAGAGTAGCCTGAGCAACACAGTGAGACCCTATTTCTACATAAAAAAATTTTTTTTAATTAGCCAGATGTAGTGAGTGACATGTGTCTGTAATCCCAGCTACTCAGGAAGCTGAAGTGGGAGGGTATCTTGAGCCTGGGGGTTTGAGGCTGCAGTGAGGCACCACCACTCCTGCCTGGGTGACAGAGTGAGACCCTATCTCTAAAAAAAAAAAAGAAAAGAAAAGAAAAAAAAATTGAAGCCGGGCTCGGTGGCTCAGCCTGTAATCCTGCGCCTTTGGGAGGCCGAGGTGAGTGGATGGCCTGAGCCCTCGGGCTTGAGACCTGCTTGGGCAACTTGGTGAGACCTCATCTCTACAATAAATCAAAAAATTAGCCAGGCGTGGTAGCGTGCGTCTGTAGTTCCAGCTACTTGGAAGGCTAAGGCGGAAGGATCGCAGGAGCCCAGCAGGTCGAGGCTGTGGTGGCCACTGCACTACAGTCTGGGTGAGAGTGAGACTCCAACTCAAAAAAAAAAGAATATAATCTCATTATAAAAAATGTGGGAAGGTCGGACATGGTGGCTCTCACGTGTACACCTGTAATTCCAGCACTTTGGGAGGCTGAGGTAAGAGGATTGCCAGGTGTGGTGGTGCACGACTGTAGTCCCAGCTACTTGGCAAGCTGAGGCAGAAGAATTACCTATGCCCAGGAGTTTGGGGCTGCAGTGAGCATCTCACTGCACTCCAGCCTGGGTGACAGAGTGGACCCCAACTAAAAAAAAGCGGGGGGAGAGGGAAACAGATCAGAAGAAAGAAGAGTAAATAAATGAGAAATTACTTTTTCTAATGTGGCACCACAGCAGCTTTTCTGGCATAGGGCCCCGGGCTGGGTAGGAGATTGTGGACCCTCAGACCCGTGTGGTCAATAAGCCATCAGTCTGTGGGTCTACAGGGGACGCATGGCCACTGGGACCTTCCTCCCCTAAGGGTTTCAGGAAGAGGTATCTGGGCCCCTGTACACTTGTCTGTGGTGATGTAAAGAGTGAAGCTGACAAGAGATGCTATATTTAATTTTGGTGCCTGCGTCACCTCTGACCACACAGCAGTGTCTGCCTAGGCAGTGCTTGGCTGGAGGCGTTTCTGAATGATGCTGTGCAAGACTCACTTTCCATAAGAGAAGGCATTGTGGAGGGGAAGGGAGAGACAGTAACAGAAAGTGAGGTCGTAAGTAGAAAATTGCTTCTGGGATTTCAAATGGCTTCGTCATGGGGCCCTCCCTTGCTGCCGAGAAATCAGTTGATCTGGGAAAGTTCGTTGCAGATTCTTGCCCTGTTGCTTTTGGGTGGAGCTGAGAAGTGCATGAAGATAGTGGGGCTGTATTTTGGGCCATGTGTGGGAGGTGGCTGTGATATAGCCACCGGTTTTGACACCAGATAGGAACTGTCCAGCATGTCCCTGGTCAGGCTTTCCTGTCTGGAACACGGTCAGCCTGGACCCTAGCAGGCCTTAGAAGGGAGGCAGCAGAAGGGAAGAAGAGGTTTTGAGTTTGCCAGCCAAATGAAGATAACTGAAGACACTTCCCTGTTGACCATCGTGAAAAAGTGACAGCCCACAGCTGGATAAATGTCAGCCTTCAAGCTGCTGCCTCTGTCACAAGGAAACAGCACAGAGGCCTTGGCCTTCTGGACCAGCTGCTTCTCATCCTAAGCAGTGCAGGGGCCTCCCTTGGAGAAACCCTAAAGTGACTTGGCGTGTTTTCTGACACCTCATCTGAGCAGCAAACTGAGGTGTTTGGTACCGAGTTCACCGGAAATTCGCTCGTGTGTCTCACTTCTCATTTGAGCCCTAGCCCCGCTTCCAGTGAAACCTCCTGGGCCTGGGGTTCCTGGGGTGCCAAGGGGCTCCCCACTCCAAGCCCCATGGCCAGCATCTCCTCCCACTCAGCAAGCACTCTTATCTCTTCTCAATTCCCCATCTCTCTGGGCTGTGTTCAGGGCTTGCCTTGTGTATGAAAGAAGTTAGGCCACGTGGTCAGAGAAAACTCCCAGCAAGTACCCCAGGGAGTCAGTCCCCAGGTAGTGATGCTCCCAGCAACAGTAGCTGACACATGTGTGTTTTCTGCTTCTCTTTCTCTCTCATTCCTGACCAGGCCCATCTCGCTGCTGTCACCCGCTGCAACTTGGATCTGTGACTCTCTGCAAGGCATCCCTCATCCCTGGGGGGCCGTGCCCTCTCTGGCTCACTGCATACAGCAAGAGAGCATGGGTTCCCCTTCCTGGGAGCCGCCTCAGAGGTGCAAGAGCCAGAGGGGCCGTGTGGCTAAGGATGTGGCGAGCTGCGGACCCCTAGTGGCGGGGCCTGGGACGCCAGCCGCTCTGTGCTCACGCCCTGCCTGCCCTCCCGAATGTGTGGAGCGGGAAAGCCTGAGGGACCCTCCTCCTCAACAGCCTCAATCACAGTCTTTGCTCCCCAGGGACTCACAAGGAATTTCACTGGGAGAATTTGCACTTCTTTTTGGATAGACAGGCCAACGCTCTAGCTGGGTAGAGAAGACGGGGTCAGAGATGATGCTACCGGAGGATGGGGTGCCAAGTTCTGTTTAAAAGGCCATTACTCTTCCAGGAAGATTCTTCTGGCTTTAAAGTCCTAGACTGGATGGAGAGGGATGCTGAGATGCTGGCTCCCACCTCCCTCCCCTGACTTTTAAACCTCTTCCATCTCCTGAGGAGCCAGTTCCTGCTCATCTCCAGGGGGTGACCTCCCAGGGGAGCATAGCCTCTGCAGACCCTCTGTTTTTATTTTTATTTATTTGAGTTTTTTTTAATTTTATTTTTATTTTAAAGATGTGAGGTACAATTCAGGGTTATGTATATAAATGTTCATTATGCAGGTATCCTACCCTCTGTTTTTTAAGAGTTCTTTCTGGTGCTAAACCTTGAGTGCATGTGCTGTCTTGGTCATCACTAGCCCAGATGGCTGCTGCCATGCCAGGCCACAATGGTCCTCAGCAAGGACTTAGCTGGTTCTGCCACCCCCTTGGCACCACAGAGCGTCCTGTCTCCCGCTCTGGACAGCCTGCTAGAGACTCAGCTCCTGTGCTCTATTTCCCCAGTCTCCTCTGGGCCAAGCGTCCCCAGGTCCCTGCACCCGTGTCAGGCTTACCTTCTTCCTTCGCCTCTCCCTGGGTACAAGTGAGGTGAGGAAGTGGAAGCCAGTGGCTCCTGAGTCGTTGGTCACAGTCATCAGCCCCTTAGCCACGCCCCTACCATGTCCTCTGCTGCTGCCTGAAGGACACATGGTGTGAGTTTCAGCCACCCTCATTGCCTTCTGAGTGTCATTGTGGGTATCCCACAGGGCTCTGGGTTCCCTGGGGAGGACGCCTGCCCATCACTCCGAGTGTGAGACTGGTCCCTGATGGCCCACTACCCGCTGCAAAAATGTCCTGTTCTGGAGCCACTCTCTGCTTTGGACACCCCCAAAGATTCATGGTAGAACTCTTGCTGGTGGGTACGGCTGTTAGCTGTGGCTTGATAGACAGCCTGCTGGTCCCAGCACCCCAGCTGCTGGCTGGGGCCAAGGGAGAAGCAAGAAGACCTGCTCCGAGGAGTGGTCTAGCCAGGGCCCTTTGGCCTCGACTCTCTACTCCAGTTCCTCCGTGGTCTAGAGGCCATAAGTCAACTGATGCATCTTTGTTCACAGAGGTGTCGAGTGTATACTTCCTCATGAGAAGAGGCGTCCAGGAATGGAATGAGCTGTCCCTAGACAGTGAGCTTCCTGTCAGTGGGGGGTGCCCAAACAGTATTATAAAGGGAAATAGTGCATTTAGGCTAGATGACATTCAGACAGAAAGAGACAGGCTGGTTACGTGTCTGGGTTTTGGAGTTGAAGTGTTTTGGGTTCAAACACTGGCTATGCTCCTTACCAGCGGTGCGACCTTAGACCAGCCACCTAGGCTCTCTGAGCCTCAGTCCTTATCTGCCTCGAGTGTGTGGGCGGTGCCAGACACAGCGGACCACCCCTGAGGAGCTATGATCACGAGGTTGCCGCCTGCTCCAGATGCCCTCCTTGAACCTTGAGGTTCTGGCCCAAGCTTCCTCCTCCCCAACACAGGTAGCAGGCAGAAGTGGGGGCTTTCTCCGGGCCGTGTTCCCCCACCCCCAGGGGATTGCTTTCTTCCACCCCAGGTCTTGTTCCTTACTGCAACCCCCTCTATCCCAGCCCCCCCCTCCTACCCACCTGCCCTCCCACAGATCTCCTCAGAGTTTTGAGGCCACAGACCAGCATTCCCAAACACCAAAATAAAAGGCAAACATGATTTGGCCAACTGGTTACCATCTTTATTTCTAACTTCAGTTTGACACAGTCAATGCAACAACTGGTTTAATGACCCTTCCCCCAACCCAGCACCATCAGTGTTCTAGACTTCCCTTCTATATATTATTAACTCTGCTAATATTTAATACTTTAAATACAAGGAAAAACAATAAATTACTCTTTGGCTGAGGGCTCACTGTTGGCTGGCAGACAGGAGCGGCTGCTCTGGCCCTCTCTCCTGTCCCCTATCTCGGATGAGGCCCTGAGGTCTCAGGACCCCAGTGAGGTAGCAGAATTGTGTACACAGTACTTATGACCAGGGACTCCTGGCACCCACTGCTTTAGTGCTGGGGCCCCAAGTGCTGGCAACAGCAGTCTCCCCCACCCCAACTCTGACAGACACTCGTTTAAATAACACACAATAATAAATAAGACCAAGAAGACGTGTGCCTGTGCTGCTGTCTGCCCCCGTGGCCTCAGTGTGAAGTGGGTTCCCCTGCCACCACATGGCTGGCAAGAGTGAAGCCCACTGTAATGCTACAGAGTGCTCTAAGGCAGGGGAGGGGCGTCAGGCACCGTCTCCCCTTCATCCCCCGAGCCCAGAGCCCTGGACAGAGGAAGCCCGGCAGGTGAATTCCAGGCACCAAGGCAAAAGGCAGGCTGGGGTGGATTGGCTGAAGGCCGGCAGCACAGGCTGAGGTCTAAACTAAGGAAAACTTACCCGTCCCACCCTCCTCCCCACCTACCCAAGCAATTTCTGACATCTGAAAGAAAAATGAATCTGTAACTTAAATATTCAGGGCCCGTCTCTGCAAATAATGACGCTAGCTTCTCAGGTTTCAGTCGAACTTTCCACGGTGGTAAAGTCTTCTTAAATGTCTGAGCAGGTCCTTTATGAACTGGGCCACTTCAATTTTGGTGTCTTGAACGTGGAGGCTGGAAGCCTGCTGCAAGACAAAGAGGCCGGTGCATGAGTGGGACACCAGAGGCAAGGATGACCAGCATCCGCCAGGGGCTTTCCAGGGACTGTCTTGTTTAATTTTCACAAAAGTTTCCACGAGGTAGGTACTGTGGATTCCTATATTTTACAGATGTAGAAACTGAGGCTCAGATAGGAGTTGGGAGCCCTTGAGCCCAGGTCCTGCAAATCCTAAAGACCATGTCCTTGCTGCCACAGAGGCCCCATCCCTGGGTGGACACACACCTGGGCTTCTCAACCAGTTTCCTCTGGAGCTCCCAGGGTGAGCCCAGGGCTGGCAGGAGTGGGTGTGCGGTGGGATCTGAGAGGACGGGAGAGACTTACCCCAGCTGAGACCTTGCGTGAGCAGAGTCCGCTCAGCATCCTCTGGGTCTTTTGGATGGCACTGCAACCCGACACGTTGATCAGGGATTCCAGGGCTGCACAGTACTGTGGGGAGGGACCAGCCAGGTGTCAGGCCCTGCTCAGGCAGGTGCCTTCCATGAGTTTACAGAAAGACGGGGGCTGAGAGGCCTGGCCCGGGTGGAAAGGCCCAGATTACGAGGGGAGAGAGGGGAACCCTTGATGCTTGCTTGGAATCCCCCAGACACGTGAGGGAGGCTCTGAGAGGACAAGTCCAAGGTCTACAGCCTCTGCCACCTCCTCCCCAGCGCCCAAGGGTCCTTACCACATCAGTTGTCAGGTTGAAGCTCCACACCATGCTGCCATTGCAGAGAGGTGCCCCCTGAGGGAACAAGAAACGGTGAGTAGAGTGCCTGCAGGAGTCTGGGGTTGCCCAGTCAGCCCGGGACAGGCACAAGCACGGGCTACATAAGCATCCCTGGTGTGGTGCAGAGGCAGGCCTGGCAGCCCCTCCACCTTCCTGAGCTTCATTTCCTGCTCTACACAGTGGAGGTGGGGCTGGGAACCTGTTATTTAGGGTCTTGGAGCTGAGAGAGAAAAATTGAGTGACACCACTGGCAAGAAACAAGCCATAGCCAGGGCCGGAGGGCAGGGGCCTCCAGGAAGGGCTAGGGCAGGGTTGGGTGAGCCTGGGTCACTGTTGACCAAGATAATCAGATGGGAGGCAGTGGGAATCTGGTATGTCAAATACCCTGCCACCAAAGTGGGGAACACTGCAGCTAGGAGTGTGGACACCCCAGTGGCCTGGTTCGAACCCTGCCTTTCAGTTAACTTCTGTGAACCTGACTCAGCAGAGTGGAGTCATCACACCTGCCGCTTGAGGTGGTTGGCAGTGACACAATGACACGTGAAGCCCCTAGCACCAGGTCTGGCACAGAATTGGTGCTCGCAATGTGTGAGGTGTCACTAGTGGGGAGCAGCTGACTCTACTAAGGAACCTTCCATAAGAATGGGCCTAACTGAGACACTGTGAATAGCGGCTGCATTACTGGGTTCAAAGTCCAGTGGGCAAGGCCAAGTGGCTCTGAGAGGGTGCTGCCACTTCTCCACTTTACTCTGTGCAGGAATGGCTGAGCGGGAGCTGGCAGTGGCTGGCAGGGCCAGCCAGGGGAGCAGATGGTCCCCGGGTCTCCGCCAAGCTTTTCGTAGGTCCATCCATATTGCTGGGCCTGTCTCCTGACCTGGCTCTTCTCTCTCCTTTGTGACTGGGCCTGGCTCCTGGTCCATGGTGATTCTGCCTGACCCGTGGGCATCTTAGGACCAGGTCTAGCCTGCTCACAACCTCTTCCTGGGAGCCACCCACCCTGGTACCCTCTCAGCTGGGACCCTGGCCCGCTGATACTCACCTTCTGGTTCTGGGTGATGTTGACCAGCTCCTCGATGAGCTCCTTGAGGGCTGTAAAGTGAGGGACGGGGCCTGGGGAGGCAAGGCCACCAAGGCAGGTGAGAGCAATGACCAGGGTCAACCAGAGCGCCATGGGGCCCAGAGCCAACACAGGAGGGCTAAGGAGCAGACACGAAGGCTGGCCTAAGTTGAGCGACTTGTGGCCCTGGCCTATTGCAGCAGCTTTTATACCCTGGTCTCTGCTTTTTTGGGCACTATCTAAAAACCACATCTTTACTCATCTTGATTTTACTTTGTGGAAAATCCAGCGTCGCATAAAGGAGAGTTTGATTTCGTGTGGGCTTATTGAGAAGGATCTGGGGCAGAGTTTCCAAGATCTGGATGGCCTTAATTCCGGGGACCCTGAGAGATGAGGGTCTGAGATGAGGGTCAGATGAGGGACCCTGAGAGCGGTCTGGCATCACCAATGCCAGCTGAGCCCTGACAGTTTTGCCTGATGACCACCCCAAGCACCTGGACAGCTGACCCAACTCTCAGCTCCTGTCGTCACACCCCTTTGGGTCACCGGAAGTGCTGGGCAGACAGTCTTGGTGGCACTGTGGCTGTAACCACAGTCTACCAGCTGTAGGAATTGGGGGATTTCATTTTTTTTTCAGTGAATTGGTCTCTTAAATCACCAAAGTAATACTTGCTTGGGATACAAAATTCAAACAGGACAAAAGGAGAAGAGTGATATTCACCTATTTGGCTCACTTGGTTCCTCCATGGCCCCGTTGTGGGAGGGATGATTAAAAATTCAGACTCCCACTGAAAAAAATCCAGCCAGATTCAGGGGTTCCTCCTGGGACCTTTGATGTTTTTCTTTTAAGATGGGGTCTCACTATGTTGCCCAGGCTAGCCTCCAGTTCCTGGGCTGAAGCGATCCTCCCATTCCCAAGTAGCTGTGACTACAGGTGTGAGCCACTGTGCCGGGTTCCTTTAATTTTCAGTGTGCCACGGGCCACCCTGTGGGGGAAATGCTTAACTGGACCAGCCTTAGGCTGCCAGCTGTAGCCCAGGTCAGAGACTGAAACTGTTTCCAGTGCTACTGAGACTTGGAGTGATCTCCTTTGCCCACCAGTCTCTGTAGGACCAGCCTCTGCGGGCCTCAAGTTTCCCTTCTGCAGAGTGAGTGCTGTGGCGGGCTCCTGGGCCTGTCCCCTGGAGCGCCCACCCCTGCAGGCAGGTAGCCTTTTTCCTGCTCTTCCCTGGTTTCCCTAGAAGTCCTCCAGAAAACCCCACAACGGAGGCCACAGTATTTGCCTCCTGGGTGCTCATGTCACGCTCGCTCCCTTACCCACTTCCCTAAGCCATTGCCTCCCCCTCCAGGCCCTCTCTGCCTGCTCAGGATCCCTTTGTCCTCTTTTGGGGGGCTCCACCTCCTCGCAAGGGTCTTCCAAGGAACGGCGCCCTCACTCCTGGCTCAGAGACCTCCCAGCCTTGCCCACCCTCCCTTCCCACGGGGAGCATGATTCCCAGGCCCTCTTCTGTCCACACCCGCTGCTTCCCAGCCCGACTGCGCCCCGACCCCAGAAGCCAGCCCCTGCCTCCGTGCCCTCCCCCACCCCCACGGTGCCTGGAGGACTGCTTGGCCGCGCGACCCCTCTGTGAGCCTCAGTTTCCCCCTCTGCAGCGCAGAGCCCGCGGCGGCTCCCATCGGGGCTCCGTGGCGGGGGAAGGAGCGGGGAACCACCTCGGGCTTTGC
>NW_007246675.1:231238-232229 GCF_000164805.1 Carlito syrichta | reverse complement strand
CCGCCGGGGTGGCTTTCTTCGGTTTTTCCAGCCTCTGGATCTCATCGGTTGAAAAAAACCAAAACAGTAGCCGGGCTCGGTGGCTCAGCCTGTCATCCCGCGCCTTGGGGAGGCTGAGGTGAGTGGATCGCCTGAGCCCGCGGGTTCGAGACCCGCCTGGGCAGCGAGACCTCATCTCTCCAGTCAATCAAAAAATCAGCCGGGCGTGGTGGCGCATGCCGGTAATTCCGGCTACTCGGAAGGCTGAGGCGGAAGGATCGCCGGAGCCCAGCGGGTCGACGCTGGGGTGACCATGAGTGTGCCACTGCCCTCAGCCTGGGCGACAGAGTGAGACTCCAACACAAACAAAAAAAAACAGTAGATGAGTAGTTGGGAGGAGCAAGGGCTGGACGAGTTGTTTTAGTAAATAAAACGATTTAACTTATAAGATTTTTATTTTTATGAAAGTCACACGGGCAGGTCATTTTAAAAATCATTTCAAGGAGGTTGATTACCACAAACGGCAGTGTTGTGAGCCAGGCCTTAGCTGCCCTGCTTTGCGGCACTGTCTTTTGAAGGTTGTGTGTAGAGACAACCGCCTAGAAGAGCGCATCTTCCTCCCAGCAAAAGGCAGGCAGGCTCACTGCCCAGTAAAAAAAACAAAAACAAAAAAGGCAGGCTCCCCCGAGCTCAGGCTTCCTCTCCTGTCATGCAACCAGCCATGTGCACAGGTGCAGCTGGCCCTCTTTGCGTTTCCGTGAGAACTGGGAGTCAGGGAACATGTGGATGCTCTGCTACCACTTCTGTGCATAAGAAATATCTCTGCCTCTGATCCAAGAATCCTGTGTCTTCTATTGGCATCCATGAAACGGTGGCGTGCTGACTTGTTAGCTTGAAATGGGGTAAATTTCAGACCCTTCCGATTTTGACAAGCCGTGTCTCCTCCACGTTAGCCTGTTATCCAGAGGAACCTGTTTTAACTGTTTCTTTTCTTTTCTTTTTTTTTTTTTTT
>NW_007246675.1:229421-230946 GCF_000164805.1 Carlito syrichta | reverse complement strand
CAGGCGGGTCTCGAACCCGCGGGCTCAGGCGATCCACTCACCTCAACCTCCCAAAGGCGCGGGTTTAACTGTTTATTTGCCTCCCCCCATGTTTCTAAATTAAGCTTGTGTTGCACTTCCTTAATTTTCAGGTGTAGGCATTATCTGTTGTCTATACTATTTAATTCTTTCCTCCTTGCCATCCTTCCTCCATGTGGCTCCTCCCTTTTTCCTCATCCTATAATATTTGGGTTAATCAAAAGCCTTGTTATTTGCATAATTATACTAATATAGTCACAGCTGAAACATGTAGCTAGCTATTACTTTCGTCTTCCCTCAAAACTTTTTCCCTCTGGAGTTAATAATTGTCTTGTCTTCCATTGCTTATTTTTTTTCTGTGTTCCTCTCTGAGATTGAAGGTAAACTCTCGACCATTTATATTAATCTCATCTCAAGGGATCTGGTTAGATCAGTTATTCTCCTAATTTCATCTTCCTAAGAAAGTCTCTCCTGAGGCCTCTCGGACCTGCTCCAATATAGAGCTCCCGACCCTGCGGCGTCATCCTGAGGCCTCCTGCCACCGGTGGCCCTGGGAGTTCCCTTGGCCTCCACAATGCAGCTCCCCAGTCCTTGACTTTCCTCTTTCTTGGGAAACACATCCCCTGACAGCTTTCTAATAAAGGGTAGGAGGGAGGCACGTCTAAATATGTCTTTATTTTATCCTCAAACTTCATTTGACAGTTTGGTCAGGTATTTTGTGCAGGAAATTTTTCTTCAGAATTTTAAAGGCCTGTGATATTGCCGCCTCTATTCCAGAAGTCTAAAACCATTTTGAATCTAGATCTTTCCTCACCCTTTTTATAGGAAATGTGTAGGAAACTTTCTTGGTCCCCCTGCTCCAAATTCTACAGCGATGTGCTTTGGTAGAGTTCTGTTTTCATGTTCTGTGCCAGACACACAGTGGGCCCTTCCAACTGAAAACGTGTCATTACATTCTGGCAAATTTTCTTTCTTTAAAACGTTTTTTAAAAACCCTATTATTTTATTTTTACTTATTTTTGAATAGGTATTTCATTCACTGACTCAAAAATAAAACTAGGACCGGCTTGGTGGGTTCATGCCTATAATCTCAGCACTTTGGAAGGCTGAGGTGGGAGGATTGCTTGAGCCTAGGAGTTTGAGACCAGCCTGGCTACATAGTGAGACTCCGTCTCTAAAAAAAATAATTAAAAAATTAGCTGGGCTTGTTGGCACATGCCTGTATCCCCAGCTTCCTGGAAGGCTGAGGCAGAAGGATTGCCTGAGCCCAGGAGATCAAGGCTGTGGTGAGCCATCATCATGCCACTGCACTCCAGCCTGGGCAATAGAGTGAAACCCTGACTCAGAAAGCAACAACCGATGGACAAAAAAACTATATTATTTTGCATGCCTTTTTAAAATTATGTTTTATTTTAAAGATGTGGTGTACAGCCGGACTCGGTGGCTCAGCCTGTAATCCCGCGCCTTTGGGAGGCTGAGGTGAGTGGATTGCCTGAGCCCGCGGGAA
>NW_007246675.1:227449-228829 GCF_000164805.1 Carlito syrichta | reverse complement strand
CCCCCCGGCAGTCTCCCACTACTGCCAATCCTTTTCTTACAGAATTATGATAACTGTTCAAGGTCTGCTTATGAGTGAGAACATGTGATACTCAATTCTTTGTTTCTGTGATAGATCAGTCAGTTTTATAGGCTCTAAGTCCATCCAAGTTGCTGCGAAGTTCATAATTTTGTCCTTCTTTATGGCTGCATAATATTCCATCATGTATATGTACCGCATTTTTTTTTACCCAGTCCTCTTTCGATGGGCAGCACGGTTGGTTCCATGTTTTTGCTATAAAAATTATATTATTGATCCTTGAACAACACAAGGGTTAAGAGTACTGACCCCTTGCTCAGTTGAAAATCTGCATAACTTTTAACTCCCCCCAAAACTTAACCATTACTAGTGTACTGTTGACTGGAAGCCTTAGTGATAACATAAACAGTTGATTAACACACATTTTGCATGTTGCCATGTGTGGGGGCGGGCCTGATTTGACTGGAGTTGTGGGAGTGAAAGTATTCACCAAGACAGTTATGAATTAAGAAAGGTAGATTTAGTCAAGGAAAAATACGTTGTGAAGGGCACAACAGGCAGAGGCAGCAGAATGTGTGCTGTCTGCAAAGAGGCAGGGGCTAGAGGAGTGTTTTTATAAGAGGGGTGTCAGGGTTTATTGGGCAGGGAATTGTCCTCACTGGGAATCTGTAAAAGGAAATTTCCAGAGGTTTATGAAAGGCTGATTGGTTGTGGTGTTTTGTTTTTTACAATAAGGTTAGTAAATAGCAATAGTTAACTAGTAACAGACAGTTAACTACCTTTTGTTTAATGCAAATGTTTTACAGCTGGCTAACCCGCTTTTACAACTCTTTGCTGTTGTCTGTAAGTTTCCTGGTAATATTTGTAAAATCTTATCCTGAGATTTCCTTCCTCAATTTACCCAGTTTACCCAATTGGTGGTGGCCTAATCGGGCCTCATATTCCTCCACATATGGTCTGTGTATCATATACTGTATTCTTACAATAAAGTAAGCTGGAGAAAATAAAATGTTATTAAGGAAATCATAAGGAAGAGAAGATACATTTACTATTCATTAAGTGGAAATGGATCATCATAAAGGTCTGCATCCTCATGGTCTTTGTACTGAACAGATTGTGGCAGAGGTGGAAGAAAATTCACATGTAAGTGGATCTGTGCTGTTCATACCCGTGTTGTTCAGGGGTCAGCTGCACATATAAAATGTTCAGTGGAATGGCTTCTTCTCTCACAGACGATTTTTCTTAGGGGTGTGTGTGTGTGTGTGTGTGTGTGTGTGTGTGTGTGTGTGTGTGTGTGTGTACACATGTCTGCTGTCTCTGGCTGTGTCTTAGTCTCTTCTTATAAAGACACCTGTCATACTG
>NW_007246675.1:163765-227325 GCF_000164805.1 Carlito syrichta | reverse complement strand
ATTCTATGAGTGAGAACATGTGATACTCAGATCTTTGTTTCTGTGAGAGGTCACTTAGTATTATAGACTCTAGTTCCATCCAGGTTGCTGCGAAATTCATGATTTTGTTCTTTTTTATGGCTGCATAGTATTCCATCTTCTTTTTTTAACTATATACCTCTTGGACTGGTCCTTGAATTTTCTTTTCTGTATTTTTCATTTAAAAATTTTGTCTCCTCTGGGATATTTCCATAGCTTTATCTTTCTTACCAAGGGTATTTTATTCTTCTCTGTGTATGTTCTAATAGTACTATATTCTTGCCTCATTGATGAGGTATCTTCAGTCTCTTCAATCTGAGAATTTTGCTGATAGTTGGTATATATTTTATACGTTTCTTTCTCCATACATAATCTTTATTTTCTCCAAGTTTTAAAAAAATTGGGTTGGGGGCAGTGACTCATGCGCTTTGGGAGGCTACGGCAGGAGAATTACTTGAGCCCAGGAATTTAAGACCAGCCTAGGCAACGCAGCAAGACCTCACCTCTGCAAAAAAAACAAAACAGGTGTGGTGACATGTGCCTGTAGTTCCAGGTACTCCTAGAGGCTTTGCGGGGGATGGTGCTGAGGTAGAAGGATTGCCTGAGTCCAGGAGGCTGAGGCTGCGGTGAGCTGTGATAATACCACTGCTCTCCAGCCTGGGCAACAGAGTGAGACTCAAAAAAAGATTGTTATTTATTTCTTTTGTGTTATAGCCTTTGCTTGAATGTTAGGCGATCCTGGGTTGCTGTTCATATTAATGCAGATAGGAAGCTCTGAGTGTCAGGGTGTGAATTTGCGGCAGTGCTCACTGGAGGGGCAGTGGCTGATTGTTTCATTGAGGGACCTCCCACACCAGTTTTTAAAAGTCATTTTTTGGCAGGTAGATCAGCTTACCTAGAAAAGATTCCCTGTCTCCAGCCTGGTGCCAGCATTCCGGCAGCCAAGGGTGGGGAGAAGGTTGGGGTGGGGTGAGGGCATCCAGCATCTGTTGATCATTCACTTAGTGCCCCTGATTTCAGCACCGTCCTGCTCCCCTCAACTATGCCTAATGTTTCTTGGTCCAGAAAAAAAAATTTCCATCTCCTGGACAAGGGGGGGTCACTCGACTTTGAGAACTGAAAATGGGTATCTATGTCCCCATTTTCACCACTTTCCTTTCACAGATGCTTGGTCTTCTGAAAATTCCTGAGCGTCTGAGGCATTGTGTAAATCAGAGTAGGCCACAACTTCCTGTGGCTGGTTTAGGATTCAGTTTTCCAAGTAGTCGGCCTAGCGTCCATCCGCTCCACCTTCTAACACACGTGCTACTGTCCCTTCCTCCCATTGGTGGTCAGTAAAAAGCTTTTAAAAATTCAGTTGATTAACAGTAGCAAATATCTGTCTGGGGATGGGAAAACACCTCTTATCAACAGGGTGCCTGAATGAAACGTAATTGTACACCTAACCCTCAACTGTACCCCACAAAACCATAATAAAAAATATTGATTAATAAAAAAAAAAAGAAAAAGAAAAATGATCAGTTACTGAAACAACAAGCAGAGAAGAAGGCTAATCACTGGTGCACCCTCAAAAACAAAAAAAAATTCAGTTGAATTCAGTGGGTTATGAGGTGGAAGTTTGTGTTCATTCCATTGTTTTTTACTTGGAATGTATATTTTTAGTGTAGAGAATCTATAAAAAGAGACAATAAGAGGCAAACACTAATCTTGCACCCCTTGACCTGGCACTAACACCTCTGTTTGCTATGTATACTTCTATTTTGTTACAATAATGGGATATACTGTCTTTTTTCACTTAAAATATATGAAGAACATTTTCCAATGTCAGTTTTCTGAATTTTAAAAAAAGATTACACAAAGATGTTATTGTGTAACGTGCAGCTATATAAAGAAATATAAAGCCCTATAATCCCAACATCCAGAGATAATAATCATTGTGATATTTTGGTATCTGTCATTCTAGTAGGTAGATGTGTATAAGTACTTTATTCCTAAAATAAAAGTGAAATCTTTGCCTTTGTGAATTCAGTCTAGTATGGAAGACATATTTTAAACAAATAATTACAAATAATTCCCACAACAATTGTAAGTTTGTTCATTCATTAAAGGTTGATTGAGTGCTTACTATGAGCCAGGCATTAAACAAAACAGCACAGTCCTTGTCCTCTTGGAGATACATTCTAGTGGGCAGAGACAGATAATGAGCAAATAATTAATATATAGTATGTGAAACAGTAAGAAGTAAACAGAGAAGGAAAAAAAGGCAGGGGCCAGGTAGAATGGAGCGAGTGTGCTCTTCTCTATAGGATGGCGAGGCGAGGCCTCGCTCAGAAGGTAGTTTGAGCAGAGACCTGAAGGATGAGGGGAAGTGACCGTGCTGAAGTTTCTAGGCTGAAGGAACAAGCAAGTGCAAAGGCCTTTTATTTCATTTGTGCTGCTAGAGCAGAATACCTGAGACCGGGTAAATGTATGAATAATATAAATTTATTCTCAGATCTGGAGCCTAGGAAGTCTAAGATCAAGGTACCAGCACAACTGGTGTCTGGTGAGGGCTTGCTCTTTCCTTCCAAGATGGGGCCTTCTTGTGTTCTCAGATGGTGGAAGGGCCAAAGGGACAAACACTCTTCCTCAAGCCCTTGTATAAAGCACTAATCCCATCTCTTCATGACCTAATCACGTTTTAAGGGCCCTTCCTCTTAATACCACCACCTTGGGGGTTAGGTTCCAACATATACATTTTGGAGGGAAATACATTCAAACCACAGTCACCCTGAAGCAGGAAAATGCCCATGGTGTTGAGGATTGGCAAGGAAGCTGCCATAACCTGAAGGAGAGGGAAGAATGGTAGGAGAGGCCGTCAGAGGGCAGTATGTCCAGAGCATATAGAGCTGCCATAAGCCATTGTAAGGACCGAGGCTTTCATGATGAGTCAATAGGGAGCCATTGGAGGTTTTGAGCAGAGGAGTGACATGACTTCATTTATCTCTTTCTTTTTAAAAATACCTTTTTAGCTTGAAATAATTTTAGATTTACTGAAAATTTGCAAAAACAGTAGAGTTTCTATAGCTCCCCCCTTATCCAACTTCTAATGGTAACAGCATACATAACTCAATGCAATGATCAAAAACAGGAAAATGAACATTGATTTACTTTTGTTAAGTAAACTATAGATCTCATTTTAATCTCACCAGTATTTCCACTACTGTCTTTTTCAATTTCAAGATCAAACGCAGAGCTGGGCTCAGTGGCTCAGCCTGTAATCCCGCGCCTATGGGAGGCTGAGGTGAGTGGATTGCCTGAGCCCGCGGGTTCGAGACCCGCCTGGGCAGCGAGACCTCGTCTCTACACTAAATCAAAAAAAAAAATCAGCCGGGCGTGGTAGCGCGTGCCTGTAATTCCGGCTACTCGGAAGGCTGAGGCGGAAGGATCGCCGGAGCCCAGCAGGTCGAGGCTGCGGTGGCCGGGAGCGGCCACTGCACTCCAGTCTGGGCGACTGAGTGAGACTCCAACTCAAAAAAAAAAAAAAAAAATTCCAACGCAGTATCTCACATCTCATTTAGTTAGTTCTCCTTGGGATCCTGCTGTCTGTCACGGTTCCTTGGTCTTCTCTTTTCTTTCATAACCCTTACACTTCCTAAGAATATTGATCGGTTATGCTGTTAAATTTCTTCAACTTGGTTCTGTTTGGTGTTTTCTCATAATTGGAGGAATTTATACATTTTGCTAAGAACATCATAGAAATGAAGTTGTGTCTTCAGTGCATCATGTCACAGGGTTCATGATAACATTATGCCTTATACTGGTGATGTTGATTCTGACCATCTGGTTAAGATGGTTTTTGCCAGTTTTTTCCACTGTAAAGTTACTGTCAATAAAGTAAAAAAAACAGTTACTTTCACTTTTTAGTTAAATATATTGGAGGAGATCGTTTTAGACTAATTTCTCCTCATATTTGTGCCTACTAATAGTAGCACCCATTAGTGGTTCTTGTCTGAAAGTTTTTACTGTGATATTTGCCTATGATTTTTATTTCCCTCTCCTTCTATATTTATTACTTATAATTCTATTATAAAAAGAGTTCTCCTTGTTCCTCATTTATGTATCTATTTATAGATGTATGAATGTGTTTATTTAAGTACTTGTTTATGAGCACATGAATTCTTATTTTACTCTATGGGCTATAATCCAATACTGTCTTTATTTTGTTTCTCAAATTGTTCCACCTATGGTCATCAAGAGTTACTGAAGGTTAGGACCTGTGTCCTTTGAAAACATTTCATATTTGAGTGTTTTCTTAATTTCTGACACCACAACATTTTCCAGACTCATTTTGTATTTTCCTTGCCTCAACTCTGAAATCAACCACTTCTCTAAAGAGCCAGGATTCCTCTTATTGAAGAGGGAGTTTTCAAACCATGATCTGGGAACTAGGTGTGCTCGTTATCACATTTTGGCCCTCACTGGACAGAACTAGAGTATGTGTATACATACTAACTAAAACATGTATACATAGCTATGTCTCTGCATCTCTGTGTTAAAATTTTACCTGTGGTAAAATGCACATAAATCTTACCACCTGAACCATTTTTTTTTTTTTTTTTTTTTTGAGTTGGAGTCTCACTCTGTCGCCCAGACTGGAGTGCAATGGCCGCTCCCGGCCACTGCAGCCTCGACCTGCTGGGCTCTGGCGATCCTTTCGCCTCAGCCTTCTGAGTAGCCGGAATTACAGGCGCGTGCTACCACACCCGGCTAATTTTTTGATTTATTGTAGAGATGAGGTCTCGCCTGCCCAGGCGGGTCTCGAACCCGCGGGCTCAGGCAATCCACTCACCCCAGCCTCCCAAAGGCGCAGGATTGCAGGCTGAGCCACCGAACCCGGCCACCTTAACCATTTTTAACTGTACAGAAGTGTTAAGTGCACTCACATTGCTGTGCAACTGATCTCCAGAATGCTTTTTCTGCAAAGCAGAAACTCTATACCCATTAAACAATTCTCCACTCCCCTTCCCCAGCCCCTGAGGACCACCCTTCTTTCTGTTTCTATGAATTTGACTATTTTGGGTACCTCATGTAAGTGGAATCATACATTTGACCGTTTGGGACTATTTCATTTCACTTAGCATAACGTCCTCAAGATTCACTCATGTTGTAGCATGTGTTAGAATTTCTCCCCTTTTTTAAGGCCGAGTAATATTGTATTGTATGACTATACTATATTTTGTTTATCCATTCATGAACATTTGAATTGCTTCCACCTCTTGATGTGTGCTACTGTGAACAATGCTGCTATAAACATGGGTGTACAAGTATCTTTGAGACCTCGCTTTCAATTCTTTCAGATACATATCTAGAAGTGGAATTGCTGGATTATATGGTAATTCTAAAGAATTCTAAATTTTTAAAAACTTTTTGAGGACCTGCCAGTGTCTGTACCATTTTTACATTCCTACCAACAGTACACAAGGGTTCCAATTCTCCACAACCGCGCGAACACTTGCTGCTGTCTCCTTTTGATAGTAGTCATCCTAATGGGTGTGAGGTGGTATTTTATCGTGGTTTAATTTGCCTCTTCCTAATGATTGGTGATGTTGACCATCTTTTCATGTGTTTATTGGTCATTTGTATATCTTCTTTGATGAAGTGTCTGTTCAAGTCCTTTGCCCATTTTAAAATCATATTTCTAAAAATTGTTATTTAAGAGTTTTTAAAAAATATATTCTGGATCTTATGATTTACGAATATCTTCCTTCATTCTGCAGGGCTGCCTTTCTACTCTGTTGACTATGTCCTTTGCACAAAAGTTATAAATTTTGATGCAGTCCAGTTTATCTGTTTTCTTTTGTTGCATGTTTTGTTTTGTTTTTTTTACCAAGATAAAGTTTATTTTGGAACTGTTCTAGTACATCACATGGCGCTATTTTCCTAATTGTGTTAATTTCTAGATTCTGGAAGTCCAATGTCAAGGTGTCAGCAGGTTTGGCTTCTCCTGAGGCTTCTCTCGTTGGTTTGCAGATAGTCGCCTTCTCATTGTGTCCTCACATGGTCTTTCCTCTGTGCATACACGCATCCCTGGTGTTTAATTGTATGTCCAAATCTCTTTCCCTTATAAGGAAACCAGTCAGATTGAATTAGTGCTCATCTTAAACAGCCTCATTTTATTTAATGTTTTTTTTAAAGATGTGGGGTACAATTCAGGATTAGGTATACACGTGGGCATCACACAGGTAAAGTTTGGGTCTCACATTAGTCCTCACTTTGCCTGGTTTGAGATCAGGTACGCTTACTGATGTTGTGTGTATAATTACTTTTTATATATTGTTGGATTCAGTTTGCTAGTTTTTTTTTTTTTTTGAGGATTGTAGCATCTGTTTTCACAAGGAATATTGCACTAGAGTTTCCTGTAATATCTTTGTCTGGTTATGTTACCAGTGTGTATTGACCTCATAGAATTAGTTGGATAGAGTTTCCTCCTTTTCTACTTTTTGAATTTTGGAAAGAGTTGGTATTATTCTTTAAATGTTTGACAGAAATCATCAGTAAAACCACTGGGTTTGGGCTTTTCTTAGTAGGAAGTTTTTGTTTTTTAATTACTAATTTAGTATCTTTCCTTATTATAGGTCTATTCAGATTTAGTGTTTCTTCTTGAACCAGTTTTGGTAGCTTGTTTCTTTCTAGGAATTTGTTAATTTCATCTACATTATGTTGTTTGTTGGCATACAATTGCTCATAGTATTATTCCCTTATGATTTATTTTCTTTAACCCTCTGTAAGGTTGGTTGTAATGTCCTCTTTCATTCCCTTATTCTATCCATTATTGAAAGTGGGATACTGAAGTTTCCCATGCTTGGCTATTATTGAATAGCCTATATTTCCCTTCAATTCTGTCAGTTCTGCTTTATATACTTGCATTTATACCTCTATTGAATATACAGGTTTCTCTTGTACAAACACATAGTACACAGAATGTGCCACACATTTCCACGAAGTTCATACGTATTAAGTCATTTAATCTTTATAACAACCCTACAAAATAGGAGGTACCATTTAACCCACTTTTACAGACAGGAAAAGAAAACAGAATAACTTGTTCAAGACCCTACAGTTAGTAAGTGGTGGTGCTAGGATTGAGCTAGGCAGTCTGGCTCATTCTAACTTCCATACTGGGAGGCCTACTCATTCCAAGTGTGGGGAGGGGGATATCTGATAGAGAATGACCTAGAAGCAGCAATGAGAAGCACCTCCAAGTATACTGATACAAGCCATTGCCCGCTTGGAATGGGAATGAAAGCAGGCTGTCAAAAGGGCTGCAAGGGAAGTCCTGTAGTCAGGGAGGAACCAGAATTGAAGCTGGGAAGTCTATTTTAATTTGTAAATGATAATTTTGTTTCACTGCCTATATTTATTTTGTATTGCCTTTTAAAAAAAACCTCCTAGTTGTCATGACTAAAACTTTCAGAAACATGTTGATAGGACACAACCAGTCTTAATATTTAGTGAGAAATATTTTGTCTTTTGCTGTTAAGATGACTTTTTGATTTGATGAAAGATGACATTAAGAATGTACTTTACAAAATTATAAGCTTGCTGAAGCTAGGAGACATTGAATGTTATCAAATTTAGTTGCTAGGTGTTTATCAAGTCTTTTTCCCCTTTGGCTTTATTGTAGTGATGATTTATGAACAGATTTATCATTTTCTGAAACACTCCTGCATTCTTGGAATAAAAACACCTTGGTTACTGGATATGTTTGTTTATTTATTTTGAAACAAGGTCTTACTCTGGTGCCCAGCCTGGATTGCAATGGCATGATGCTAGCTCACTGCAGCCTCAAACTCCTGGGCTCAAGCAATCCTTCCTCCTTAGCCTCCCTATTAGCTAGGACTATAGGTACATACCACCAGGCTTGGCTAATTTTCAAAAAAAAAATTTTTTTTGGTAGAGGCAGGATCACACTATGTTGCCCAGGTCTCAAACTCCTGGCCTCAAGTGATCCTACCACCTCAGCTTCCCAAAGTGCTAGACTACAGGTGCTGAGACACGGCACCTAGCTGTGTTAATGATTATAACTGATCTGCTCTTACTTATTTAGAAATTTCTGGATCCATCTCTGAGTGAGACTGGTCTGTTGTTTTTCTTGTGAAACCTTTGTCAGGATTATACTCATTTGGTTAATAGGTGATTTCAGTTTATGAAAAATAGAAGGATGACTGATTAAGAAAGGATGATTGATGCTTAAAAACTAATTAAAGGATGACTGAACCTCGTCATGAAAAGGGGCCTTGGAATGGACAGGAAACCAGTGGGTGAGAGTAGTGGCTGTGCGACTTGGCCCTTCCATCCAGGGCTTGGGTGAGGGTCAGGACCTACCGTTCTCAACCAGTTTCTCCATGTAAACACAGAAAATGATTTAAGTAGCACTTTTCTCAATTCTTTCAAGAATAGCACATGACTAGTATGATTTTAGATGCACAAAAATGATTCAGATGCAAAGGATGCTGTATTCATTTTCTACTGCTGCTGTAATGAATTACCACTAACTCAGCAGCTTAAAACAATACACATTTATTATCTGGAGGCCCCCAAATCCAAAATCAGTTCCAATGAGTTAAAGCCAAGATGTCAGCAGAGCTGGTTCCTTTTGGAGGTTTTGAACAGAAAAGAATGCCTTCCCCACTTCCAGTGCTCGCCTATATTCCTTGGCTTATGCTCCCTTCCTCCATCTCCAAAGTGCGTGACTCCAGTCTGCACCCATCAACAGATCGTCTTCTCCTCTTCTGCTATCTGCCTCCCTCTCACCAGGATAATCATGATTACAACACTTGGGACCCTCCAGGATAATCTCCCGATCTCAAGATCCCTAGCTTTGACCACATCTGCAAAGTCCCCATTGCCGTATAAGGTAATATTTATAGGTCCCAGGAATTAGGGCCTGGATATCTTTGGGGGCCACTATCTAGCCTAAAACAGATACTTTAGAACCTTAGGGTTTAATTCTTTCCCGAACCCTGGTTGAGGAAAGCTGTCTAAAATGTGCTCATCGGATCTACAAATGGCACAAAACCATACCACATGACTAAATCATGACCTAATATGGGTCTGAATTACTCTCAATGACAAAACTCCACAAAGTGTCATTCAAAAGTATGTGACTTGGTTGCATCCTGTGTGGAATGCTTGCAGAAGGATTCAAGATGTCAACCAGTAATTCCAGGAAAAGGTGTCACTGGGTTTTTATTGGAAATGGTGTCTGAACCGAAAATGAGGCCTGCTCTTCTAGGTGTGGTTGGACCCCACCAGGAACAGACCTTGACTTTGTGAATGAACTTGGCTTGCCTTCCACACTGGAATGCACACAGAGAGCAATCAGGATTGATGTGAGGCCAAGATGATACACAGGATAGACAGAGAGGAGAGTTACAGCCTTCATGAAGGGCAGATCAGGCCTCAAGCGGAGAGGTCTTGCTCTTGGTCAGAGCTTTCCACAGGTGGATGTGAAGAGTGGGAATTTCTTCTCTATAGAGGAAAGGATGGATGAAGAGTCTGGATGACAATCTGGCAGGGATGTGTGGGGAGAGAAGATGGTGGATATTGAATGAGATGATTACTTTAAGGTTCCTGTCAAACCTTTAGACACCATTCAACTACTTCAAATTCTAGTTGAGAAAACCAAGGCCCAGAGAGAGAGAGGTCACTTGCTCAGATTTATAGAGTTAAAAGCAGAGCCAAATGTGAAAATCTCCTTTCTGGTCATCTTCAGATGTTAATACTTACTCAGTTTTTTTAAACCACGTGCAAAGAAATAAATTCAGAGGTAATACTTAACAGATTTTTTTTTTTTTTTTTTTTTTTTAGTTGGAGTCTCACTCTGTCACCCAGACTGGAGTGCAGTGGCCGCTCCCGGCCACCGCAGCCTCGACTTGCTGGGCTCTGGCGATCCTTCCGCCTCAGCCTTCCGAGTAGCCAGAACTACAGGCACGCGCTACCATGCCTGGCTAGTTTTTTATTTATTGTAGAGATGAGGTCTCACCAAGTTGCCCAGGTGGGTCTTGAAACCGCGGGCGCAGGCAATCCACTCACCTCAGCCTCCCAAAGGCGCGGGATTACAGGCTGAGCCACCGAGCCCGGCTAACGGATTTTTTTAAAACACCAAAACCATAAATTGTCAAGGCAGTGAAAACCTCCTTCTCAACAGTGCTTTGAGAAGGAGTCATTCACTGGTACTGAGGAGGGAAGCAGGGAAGCTGAGGCTGGCTATATGCCCTTGAGCTCATAGGCCTGTCCAAGGCTGCTGGAGGGGGATGAGGTTTAGGAAATGAGTCCAAATTTCACAGCAAACAACTTCCATGACTTTAGAACCTCTCAAACATTCAAAATCTAAGACATAAAATACTCAGTTGATACCAGAAATAAGCAATTTCTTATTATATAGTTTCTGAGGACCTATGTTTCTATGGTATTTAAATCTTGATTTTTTTTTTTTTTTGAGTCAGGGTCTGACTCTGTTACCCAGGCTGGAGTACAGTGGCACAATCACAGTTCATTGCAGCCTCAACCTCCTTGGCTCAGGTGATCCTTCCGTCTCAGCCTCCTGAGTAGGTGGAATGACAGGTGCACACCACCACACCCAACTCATTTTAAAATTTTTCACAGAGGCAGTGTCTCGCTGTGTTGTCCCGGCTGGTCTTGAACTCAAGCAATCCTCCTGCCTCAGCCTTCCAAAGCGCTGGGATTACAGATGTGAGCCACCATGCCTGGCCTAAATCTTGAAAATTTTCAGTGAGCATTAAATTCCATGGAGCGCATACTGCATTTCACAATCTCTGAGCATTGGTAAGCGTTCTTCTTAATCCTGTAGAATTTCTCCACATATTCAGAACGTCCTAGAAGCTCCACAAAATCTTCATCGTGAGTGATTACCAGAAGCTGAAAGTTACGCTGTTGTGAACGACTTTTTATTATCCTGAAAAAAGTATATTTAGAACATTTTATCACTAAAGAGCATAACCCTTTCTTTCATTTGAAAAAGTCATTGCAAACCTCGTCAGGCATATGAACTTATGTTGTGTATGACAACCAAGCATCTCCCGTGCTGTCTGTGTCAGGGCCTCAGGCTGCCCTGTAGGAAGTTGGGGGAGCGGTCCCATGCCTTCAGACTAACCAGTTGGATGTCTCATCTCTTTTCTAGACGTGGGGATACATGGCCTGATTTCTCACCAAGGTCTGGCTTAGGGACTGAGAATACAATAAATAGCTTCTTCCAGATCAAAAAGTTATTAAAACAGGTGAAAATGTTTTAATGAGCTTTCCTTAATACCTAAACTGTTCAACTGTTACTCCTTTGCCTGGGATTTTCCTGACCTGTTACTGGTTTTCTCTGGAAGAAAACTTTAAAGGTAATAAAGACAGACTACAGGTAAGGGGAATAACATTGCCTTCTTAAGAGCTGGGTCTACTTAGAATTCTGCCGCCACCAGTCACTAGATGCATCATTACTATGACACACTGGGGACCTGAGTGGGTGTACTGGGAACATTTTGCTGAGGTAACCAACAATGAGACTGAAACCTGAAAGACTTTTTCTTTTAACTAACCACTTATTTATCCCTTGCCTGGAGTTAGATGCACTTGAGGTTTCAAAAGTGCTAACCCTTACATGCTGGTCACATAGGACTATGAGAGATGGCTTTAAAAAGACGGCCCTAAGCCAGGCTCGGTGGCTCAGCCTGTAATCCCGTGCCTTTGGGAGGCTGAGGTGAGCGGATTGCCTGAGCCCGTGGGTTCGAGACCCGCCTGGGCAGCAAGACCTCATCTCTACAATAAATCAAAAAATCAGCCGGGCATGGTAGCGCATGCCTGTAATTCCGGCTACTTGGAAGGCTGAGGCGGAAGGATCGCCGGAGTCCAGCAGGTCGAGGCTGCGGTGGCCGGGAGCGGCCGCTGCACTCCAGTCTGGGTGACAGAGTGAGACTCCAACTCAAAAAAAAAAAAAAAAAAAAGACGGCCCTGTGCTGCTCAGTTCTCCTTCTGGCACAACCCATGCTGTCAGACAGGGAACATTCTTTCTGCCAGAGTTTATCTTGAGCTAGGAGTGCCTGAAACACCTTCTTCTACCTCAAGCTAGCACAGTCCTTAAGCAAGGGCCGCCCAAACTTGGAGTCTGGACACAACCACAGGTGAATGTGGTAAAAGGGCTGGGCAACTGTACCTTCTCTGGATTCTGCTTAATCATGAATACGCTTTTTGAAAAAGAGCTCTGTCATTCCTCATAGTGGTTGTATGACACATGCAAAAAGCTGGTGAGACAGTCTTAGACCCACTACCACCACCTGCAGATGTCTTAGCAGGGCATGAATTCCTGTGCACGGGTTCTTCTGGCAGATTTACAAGAAAACCAAACCAAGCCAGGAACCCCACACAGTGACTTTCCCTATGAACAGACTTGGGGAGATGCAGGATGTGCCTGAACTGCTGTTCACCACCTAGTTCCTTCAGAAGGAACCTGCAGAATTATTATGAAAAGGTTAAATAGAGGGACGGGCACCAACAGGCTTCCTCAAGAAGAGCACAGCCAGAGAACACTTTCACCACAGAATTCTCTTGATCTTACTTAAAAGACGATCACAATCTGCCCCAAATATGAGATACGTACTCAACCAGAGCATGTGCGAGAGATTCAATGTTTTCTCGGTCGAGGTTTGTCGTTGGCTCATCCAAGGCAAGAAGGCCACAATTGAGGCAGAAGGTTTCAGCCAAGGCCAGGCGAATGATGAGTGACGCCAATACCTGAAAAAGCCGCACACGAGAAGAAGCACGGCCCAGGCCTTCTCATCCCGCCGCAGGCAGGCAGGCCTGGCGTACTCTCGCCAGCGGGGAAGGTGGGGAGACGGCACAGGGTCACCAATTCTCCCCTCCCCCACAAAAAGTCACATCGGTGGAGCAAACTTGAAACCAGAGACATATTACCATTTATCTGCAATGAATAATTTTAATAAAGGCATAAAGGTTAACAACCTTACAAATTCTTGACCTGGCTATTTTATTTTCCTATAATGAGATTTGTTAGAAAATTTGGACACAATACATTTCCCAGAGCCTCACAGAGACTTTTTCTCTGAGTCATCTTTAAATATCTATGTTTGTGTGTATCATTTTCAGAGAGTGAGAGGAAAAAAAAGAGGCATAATTATGAGCTGAAGTATCAGGAATATATTGGGGGGGACCCCAAAAAAACTGGAATTCATTTATAACAAATTGTGTATTTATTCTTACAGGTTTAAACTTCACAGTCACCTTCAAAGTATTTTCCGCTTGATGCAATACACTTATTGAGACACTTTTTCCATTGCTCAAAACAGTTTTGAACTGGTCGATTTTGATGTCTTTTAGTGCTTCTGCCATATTTTGTTTCACCCCTTCCACACTGGCAAAACGTTTCCCTTTGAGGAATTTTTTCACTGGAGGAAACAAAAAAAGTGGCTTGGGCAAGATCAGGTGAATATGGAAGGTGGGACACAGGGGTCATGCCATTTTTGGTCAAAAACTGCTGAACATGGGAGGCCGAGGTGAGTGGACTGCCTGAACCCGCGGGTTCGAGACCCGCCTGGGCAACTTGGCGAGACCTCATCTCTACATAAATCCAAAATTAGCCGGGTGTGGTAGCACACGCCTGTAGTTCCAGCTACTCGGAAGGCTGAGGCGGAAGGATCGCCGGAGTCCAGCAGGTTGAGGCTGCGGTGGCCAGGAGCGGCCGCTGCACTCCAGTCTGGGAGACAGAGGGAGACTCCAACTCAAAACAAAAAACAAAAAAACAAAACAAAACTGCTGAACACTCAGTACAGTGTGGGCAAGTGTGTTCGTATATCACCCATCATGAAATGGGCAAACTTGTTGAAAGAATTTCCGAAAAAATTCACTGAAGTCAAACGTAGCGTCTAACAACACCACTAGCTGGTACACTGATGCTGATGGGTTCCTAGAACACTTACCTAATGGAGGAAGCCTGTACCAAAAGGGGCCTGCCTCCAAAAGATAATTCCAGTTTTTGGGGGTCCTCCCTCATAGAAGTGAGGTTTTAGTTAAGCCTCCCTGGGGGAAATCCAAGTAACTGGAACTATTAACACTTTTGTGGGTACTAGAAACTAAATACAAAACTCTCAGACCCAACTGAAGCCATTTGAGGGTACAAGAGACACAGAATTAAGAGTTCTTATACTTCTAAACTACTTTTGTGTAAGCTGTACATCCCTTCTCCCCCTGAATTTGTGAGTGGGAGAGCATCAGGAAGTGAGTTGGTGATTTTATAATAGTTTACACCTTCTTTTTTTGATGCCCAGGGCAGGACAGCAGACTGCAGAAGCCAGGGCCGCAGCTTGTCCCTTTGAGAAGTTAGGCACTTCCTTCCTGTCTTTAAAGCCCACTGTTGTCAACTCCACCACTACTCACTCACATGCTGGGATGCTGGCTGGCTTCTAGTGTCTCAGCAAAAGCCAGTATTGGATGGCATGGAGACCTGCCTGCACCAAATCATTTATTTGTTGTCCTCTCTTCCCAAACCAAGGAAGCAATTATTGCTAATTAACTTTCATAACTTAGAGTAGCTACAGGGAATCTACTTTTTCTTAGAAAGCATTTTTGATCAAAAAAGACCATGTTTCAAATTCTGTATTTTCTCATTTATAACTATCTCTAGAAATCACCAAATCAACTGGGGATACTGATTATAGATCACAAGTTTGTAATTTTTGTAGACTGTGACTTAGATAGTAATCTGCAGATTACTTAAATTGGTATCAGTTGTCTGGGCTCACAACATAATACATATATGCATGGTGTGCTCTTTAAGCAAAAATGGAAAACTATGAACATAACTCAGATAATGTGGGCATCCATATTTACAATTTTATTAAGAAAATCAAGCCAGGCACTGTGGCTCAGGCCTGCAATCCCAGCACTTTGGGAGGCCAAGGTGAGAGGCCAGACAGAGCCTG
Source organism: Carlito syrichta (assembly GCF_000164805.1). Classification (NCBI taxonomy): domain Eukaryota; kingdom Metazoa; phylum Chordata; class Mammalia; order Primates; family Tarsiidae; genus Carlito; species Carlito syrichta. The sequence continues at coordinate 212,320 of NW_007246675.1, read as the reverse complement.
TGGGTTCAAGACCAGCCTGGGCAACATAGCAAGAGTTCATTTCTACAATAAATCAAAAAATTAGCTGGTAGTGGTGGTGCATGCCTATAGTTCCAGCTACTTGGAAGGCTGAGGTGGAAGGATCACCTGAGCCCAGCAGGTTGAGGCTGCAGTGGCTGTGAGCAGCATGCTACTGCACTCCAGCCTGGGCGAGACTCTGATTAAAAAAAAAAGAAAAAAAAATCAGGTTGAGAAGTGTTATCAAGTACAATCTTCTGCTTTCATCTGAAAGTAAAAAGCTCAAGAATCTGTGACCTCTTTGGTACCACCTGTGGACAGTGACAGGACCTATCCCCGCTCCCCAGGGATGCAGGTTCCATTTTCCTGAGTCTTTAAAAAAATCTCATTCCTCTTCCTGACTTTGCTCCATGCCTCATATCCAACCTAGGCTGTCCTCCTAGAGCTGGCCCAGTAGGGAGTCTTTGTGCATGTGGTGGGAGCAGAGATACTGGGTGGGTATCAGGGCCATTGACTCTAACAGACCCTTCTCTTAGAAGGTCTGCAGGTCCAAAGGTTAGGCGGGGGTGGTGGTGAGACTTTGCTCTAGGAGGGGGCTACTTTCTCAGTGAGTCTCTCCTAAATACTGAAATGCTTAAGCAGGTTTAACCTAGGATCTGATTTGCTAATACCATTATGCCACTGATCTGAAACATACCCCCTCCACTTCGCCCCTCTGATATCGAAAGCACCTTATAGTTATAATTACATTTTTTTTATTCCTGGTGGCAGATATAATAGTGTTGTGTTTGTTGTAACTGATAACACAGTAACCTTATTCTGATAACGAGTACCATGAAACATTAAAGGGTCTTCAGCTTCCTGTTCTACATTTAGCCTGTCCGGTGACAATGCTTCAGGCACTTCTCTTAAAAGTCTGCTTTACATAATGCTGCAGGAAACACTGGTTAGCATAGGGAGAGTGCAGTGATAGCAGCTGGGCCTGATACACTCTACATGGCAGCAAGGTGTGCTGTACGGTGCTTCCCACCAGTCAAGGGCAGTCTTGGGTGCTTCCACTGCACTGATGTGTGTTTCTCTCTTTCAGTTATTTGTGTATGTTGGCCCTCAGGCTCTTGAGATACCTACCTTTTGTCCAGCACTGCATCGTCCTCGCATATCCAAGGCAGTGTCTCCTTTCAGCATCACCACGCGGTAGTTGTAATTCCGCCTTTTATCAGAAGCTGATACATTTTCATCAGCATCAGACCGTATTTCTATGTATTCAATATCTGACATAGAAAGAAGACTATTTCAGAGAACCTACACTCTGCAACTTTTGTCATTTACAACCTTATCAAGTAAAGCCCAGAAATAACAAGCAAGGCTGACATTGTCAAGGAGAAAACAATGGCTGGTTTGGACCGGCTGGAAGGGTTCAGAAGCCTGGTGCTCTGGGCAGAGGCAACCCAGATGCACCAACCCTCCGTCTCAGCTATGTCTTTCCTAGTTCCCCTATGAAGAGTTTCCTCTTCAGGAAATTCATAAGACGGTTTTCTTCTTATCGCATTTCGGTTTATCCCTATCTACAACTTCAACAGAACCTATTATGTCATCAGCTAAATAGAATGTCTGCTGCAGTCAAATATCTCAGCAGGGCTTTGGAATAGAAAACTTCACATTTTCTTCTTGCTACAAGATGTTGTCAAGATAAGAATTCTTAGAAAAATCCCAAAGAGATGCTTAGAAAGGGGTTCAGGGAGGTCATACTGGCATGATGAGAGGTCATATGGGGAATAGCCATGTGCACTTTCTAAAGAAAATGCATCTGCGATACACCATTTTATTTACCTTGTCCTCGATAGGTACTTCGCCAAAGATCACGGATAATCTTATTGATTTCTTCCATTTTCATACTGTGAAATTTCATTATTGCTCTGGAAAAAAAAAGCCATCGGTACTACACACACACACACACACACACACACACACACACACACACACACACACACACGTGTGTGTGTGTATATATATATGATATAAAATAACTATAAGTAATAAAACATGTACTGAAAATTGACAGACTTATTTCTAGTGCTCTGGGACACCTTCTCTTCTCCATTTTTACTCTATGATACAGCAAACAGTTCTTTAAGTAAATACATAAATACTGTGAAAAATTCAGAAACATAATTGTTTTGTAGACCTTTTTCTTAGGCCATGATAACTACTGATGCTCACAGGAAGACTTGCTGAATGAACAACAGGGAGTTAAAGGGGAGGTACTGTATTAGACAAGGGGTCCTCAGTCTATGGGGAAATGCGAGAATCTCTGGAACTGCTGCCTTATCCCTCTTCTGTTACTATTAAAGTTTACCAAAAGTCTACTTTTATTCCTCAGACCTGTGAGATTTTTACCAATCAGAAGCTTTGGTCCAGAGGGCAATTAAGAGGCTTAAGCTGAGGTGCCCTCAAAATGCTATTTTGCCTTCCTCTTCACAGATTCAGAAATCCTAAGTCTAAATATTAACTTCCATAATTATATTCCAAATCCTCACACTAAGCACTAACTTCTGTTTGGTCCAGACATACTTCTACCCATATTGCCCCCAACTGTCTTTTAAGGTAGTCGTTTCTAAATGCTAAAAAGAAATGTTTGTAAAAACTAAAGTAGCCTGTCAAAATCTAACAACTACAGTCACCTTTCAGCAAAAAGCCCTTAGGTTCTTTGGAAACAGGTTTATGAACTAATAAACGTTGCACCATGATCAAAAAGGGAAACATCACTATCATCACCAAACAAAGGATGTGAGGCGGACTTACTTCCATTTGTAGGCCTCTTATCTGATATATACAAAAAAAGAAACTGAACGTAATGCTACTGCCTCTGTAGAATCATTTCATGATCTTCTGGTTCACCAGCAAAAGAGAAAGAAATGACTCAACATAAATACATTTTAAATATCAGATGAAGGATTTTGAAGTAGTAAAGACTGGAAATAACCATATTCTGCTTGTTGATGAGAATGCAATAAGTCTCCTTTTTTTACTTTATACATTTATCTCAGTCTATTGTTTTATGCTCCTTTCAAAAAGACAGAGGCAAAACATGTAAATCTCTCCTAAAAAAAAAAAATAAAACCTCCAGAATGTTCTTGAGACCAATCATGTAAAGACTACCTTCCCACAGCTTTATACATTTTGATTCTGATTTTTCAAATTACAGTTTTAAAAAATTATCTTTTCATTTGGGCAACCCCCTCAGGTCCCCTCCTACTGTGGGAGCTTTTCTGTCCTCTCAATAAATCATGCTTTCAACAACAAAAAAAGTTATCTTTTCATTCAAGTTAAAAGTCTTCAATAACTAACATAAGCATTCCCAGCGTGGAGAGCAAGCTCCGTAGGGCAGGGTGTCCAATGGGTACACACACAGTCTCTGTCTTGGCTCTCCCTTGGACGACACTGGTACATCCTGGCCGGTTGGTAGGTCTGCTAAGATACAGCACTGAGGAAAAAAGTTGTCACTCAGGGAGAGATCTAGACCCAACAAGGGGTGTCAGATGGAGTTGATGCCTACCGCTGTTGGTGGAATCATTTGCTTATGTTTGTATCCTCTCTGTATAGTATGGGGTTTACAACCATACTGTGCAAGAGGTGGGAATTACTAAGGTGACTATAGTCATCTACTTGAGGAAAAAACAATAATAGTGCTTATTATTGATCAACACTTATTTACCTTACATGAGATACAACTATGTTAAATAATCTATTTCATTTAATCCTTGCAACAACATTGGAAATTAGATTTTGTTATCTCCATTTATCATTAACAAAACTGAGATTCAATGAAATTAGTAACTTGTTCAAGATCAGAGAAAAGTGGTTAGCATATTAACAGCCCTTGAACATGACAGTTAAGATTAAAAAGACAGTTATAATTCCAATCTTTTAGAGCTACCGGACTCAGATAGTTTTACAAGTGAATGTTATCAAATTTTCAAGGTACACAAATCTCCCAAGTACATAAAGTATTAGACAGCAAGAAGAAACATAAGTAAAAATAGAAAAAACCTATTTTGCTAATGAATATAAACATTCTAAATAAAACCAATTTAGTAGTGAGGATAGAGAGAATATGTCATGGCTGGGCTCGGTGGCTCAGCCTATAATCCCAGCACTTTGGGAGGCCGAGGCGAGTGGACTGCCTGAGCCCGTTGGCTCAAGACCAGCCCAGGCAACTTGGCGAGACCTCATCTCTACAATAAATCAAAAATTAACTGGGCATGGAAACACACGCCTGTAGTTATGGCTACTTGGAAGGCTGAGGTGGAAGGATCATCGGAGCCCAGAGGGTTGATGCTGGGGTGGTGGTGAGCATGCACAGCCTGGGCGATGAAAAGAGACTCCAACTCAAAAAAAAAAAAGGGAATATATCATGACCAAGTAGTGTTTATCCCAATAAAGCAATAATAGTATAACAGGAACAAAAATTCAAGATAATTCATTGCATTAAGAGATTAAAAGAAAAAAATGACATCATCTCAAAAGATGTTGAAAAAGCATTTGATACAATATAAAGCTGAGCTTTGATAAAAAAATTTTTTTTTTTTTTTGAGTGGGAGTCTCACTCTGTTGCCCAGACTGGAGAGCAGTGGCCACTCCTGGCCACCGCACCACAGCCTCGACCTGCTGGGCTCCGGCAATCCTTCCGCCTCAGCCTTCGGAGTAGCCGGAATTACAGGAACGTGCTACCATGCCCGGCTAATTTTTGATTTATTGTAGAAATGAGGTCTCGCCAAGTTGCCAAGGCGGGTCTCGAACCCGCGGGCTCAGGTAATCCACTCACCTCAGCCTCCCAAAGGCACGGGATTTCAGGCTGAGCCACCGAGCTCCGCTGATAAAAATTTTTGGTAAGTGAAAAATAGAAGAAAATTTTCTTGATTGGACAAAATGACTCCCTCAGATATCCACAGCAAACTTCAAATATAAAATATAAAGAAGTGTTCCTTCTAAAGGTAAGAACTAGAGAAAGATGCCTCCTATTATGACTGCTCTAAAATAGTGTTCTGGAAATTCCTGTGATTCATTAAGACAAAAAAGAAATGAGAAATAAATGTAGAGAAAAACCTGTCATTGCTTTTGCAGGTGATATAACTGTACACTTAGAAAATCCACAAAAACTATTAAGACTAAAATGGTGGTCAGAAATAAATATATGAACATTAATAGCTTTATTATCTAGTAGCAAACAGCAACAGGAAACACAATAGAAAAAAAGAACCTATTCACACTGGCAATAAGAACTATAAAATGCCTAGGAAGAAATCTAACAAAAAGTTACAGGAAAAAGCTATAAAATTTTACAGCTGGAGAAAAAGAAATGACTCATCAGGAGACACTTTCTAAAGGGTCTAAAATGGTAGATTCAATATTGCAAAGATGTCCATTTCTCCCCAAATAATTCATAAACTAAATGCAATCCAAACAAAAATTCCAAAAAAAAAAAAAATTTAATGGAACAAGCTGTCAAGTTCATATAAAAGAGATAATGTAAAATAATAAAATCATGGTACTTGAATAGGAATTTAAAAGTTGGTGAACAAAGGAAAATCCAAAAATAAACCCAAATGTATATAGATTTTTAGCTTATAACTGTGACATTTCAAATCAACTGGAAAGATTTCAACGATGTTAGAAAGCAGGAAAAATTAAAATAATATCAATAATATCACTGCCCTTTATCAAGCCCCCAAATAAAATCCAAATGAATGAAAGTATTTTTTTTTTTTTTTTTTTTGAGTTGGAGTCTCACTCTTGTCGCCCAGACTGGAGTGCAGTGGCCGCTTCCAGCCAACCGCAGCCTCGACCTGCTGGGCTCCGGCGATCCTTCCGCCTCAGCCTTCCGAGTAGCCGGAATAACAGGCATGCGCTACCACGCCCGGCTGATTTTTTTATTTATTGTAGAGATGAGGTCTCGCTGCCCAGGCGGGTCTCGAACCCGCGGGCTCAGGCAATCCACTCACCTCAGCCTCCCAAAGGCGCGGGATTACAGGCTGAACTACCGAGCCCAGCGAATGAAAGTATTAAAAGTAAAATAAAACTATCAGAAGAAAACATTTTTATAATTTTAGGATTGGGAAGGCCTTTCTAATTAAGGAGCCATAAATAAAAAAGATTAAAGAGCCGGGCTCGGTGGCTCAGCCTGTAATCCCGCACCTTTAGGAGGCTGAGGTGAGTAGATTGCCTGAGCCCACAGGTTCGAGATCCGCCTGGGCAGCAAGACCTCATCTCTACAATAAATCAAAAAATAAGCTGGGCGTGGTAGCGCATGCCTGTAATTCTGGCTACTCAGAAGGCTGAGGCGGAAGGATCGCTGGAGCCCAGCAGGTCGAGGCTGCAGTGGCCGGGAGCGGCCACTGCACTCCGGTCTAGGCGACAGAGTGAGACTCCAACTCAAAAAAAAAAAAAGACTAAAGATTTGACTACCTAAAAATTAAAAGTCACAGATGACACCATAAAAAAGTTAAAAGACAAACAATAAACTGGCAGTAGGTACTGCAATGTACCTATAAAAAGGATCTATTAAAAAGTGATACAAATAAAAAGACAACCTACTAGAAAAATTGGCAAAGAGATATGAAAAGGCAATTCTTAGAAAAGAAATGCAAATAGCCAACATGTAATAAGACATCTGTGACAGGGAAATATAAATTAAAGTAAGAGCATTTTGTTGTATAACAAATTGGTGATAATTAAAATGGCCAATAACAAAATGCAGATGGAAATAGGCATTTATATATACTACTGGTGAAAACATAAATTTTATACATGCTTTTAGAAGGTAATTTGGGACTAACAAGTAAAAAACATACATAACTTCTGATGCAGTAACTCTGTTTCTAAGAAGCTATCTTTCTGATATATCTGCACTAGTGTGCAAATACATACACTGCAGTATAATCTGCGGCAGCAAACATTTAAAAGCTTCCTATTATGCTCAACAGTGGTTCAATAAAATCATTCAAATAGTATGCATTCATTAACAATAAAAGGTGCTTACCTATGTGAACATAAAAGATTTTTATCACGTGTTAAATGGGAAAAAAACCAGAAAGGTATCTACCTTGTGATAATATTCACATAAAAACAAAAAAGATATCTGTGTGGACTACATGTAAAGGCACTGAGAGGGAAATGAAAATATGTCACCATTGTAATAATCTTTAAGTGCTGAATAAAAGTTAGACATTGCCATGGAAATGAACCTAATTCTACCCTGAAGTGTGTTCTCTGATTGGCATAGTAAAGGAATATGGGGAGGCCCAAATATCTGTAATATAAGGCTAAATGGGTTTAATTGTGTAAGTGGCACAAAATATTATGGAGTACAAAGGAAGGAAAAATCACATGTGCCTGGGAAGGCTTCTTCAGGGTAACATTCCAAGGAGGATAAAAGGCATAGGAAAATGTGGAGTGTTTTAAGGGAACAAAATTGTTAAGTTTGGCTAGAACATAGTGAGTAGTATGGGATGAAGTGAGGAAGGCCAGGTATGAAAGTTTTCCCTAAAATAGAAGGGAATAGAGACCACCACCTTTGGGAAAATTAACCTGGCAGATGCATAATGGGTGGGGGTGAGGGTTGAGGTAGGGTTGAGGGTCGAGGTAGGGTTGAGGGATGGAGAGAAATAAGAGGTAGGGTAAGCTACCACAGTAGAGTTATTTAGGCTGGGGTGACAGAAGGAAAGTAACTCTGAAACAAGTACTGTGCAGGAACCCTATGGGAGCTGACTGCTGACTGACATATAGCAGCCCAATTAACGTAACACACCTTTACCACCTGGACTTTAGAGGCATTTAATATTAAATACCTTAAAGAAGGATCTTGAAGCCGGGCTCGGTGGCTCAGCCTGTAATCCCGTGCCTTTGGGAGGCTGAGGTGAGTGGATTGCCTGAGCCCGCGGGTTCGAGACCCGCCTGGGCAGCGAGACCTCATCTCTACAATAAATAAAAAAATCAGCCAGGCGTGGTAGCGCATGCCTGTAATTCTGGCTACTCGGAAGGCTGAGGTGGAAGGATCGCCGGAGCCCAGCAGGTCGAGGCTGCGGTAGCCGGGAGCGGCCACTGCCCTCCAGTCTGGGCGACAGAGTGAGACTCCAACTCAAAAAAAAATAAAAAAATAAGAAAATTAAAAAAAAATAAGGATCTTGAAGGTCCATGACCTTTTGCTGAGGCAAAGATTTGAGTTTCATGGCTGGAAAACTGTTACGGGCAAGTGGTCATCTGTCTAGTACATGAGCCCCACTACCTGCCAGAAACGTCAAATGCATGTCGCTGTCAAATGCATGTACTAACTCATGCAAAGTGGTATGCTTTCTACGTGAAAACTGGTTCCCAGAAGAAAGTGAGAAGCTCTAAGATCTAAGAAAAAAATGATTTAAAAACCACTTTAAGTCTTTAAATACTCATTAAGACTCTAAATGATTTCCTTAAATTTTCAGTAATAAACTATTGCATTTAGGAAACATGATGGCTTCAATAATATTTATATTTCTGGTGATCCATGAAAGTCTCAGGATGTGATCCTCACAAATGACAAGGATCTAAGGCCAGTGAAACAATTCTATATGATACTATAATGATAACACATGTCATAAACATTTGTCAAAACCCATAGACTGTACAACACTAAGAGTGAACCCTGATGCACACTATGGACTCTGGGTGATGATGACATGCTCATGAGGTTCATGGACTGTAACACATGGACCACTCTGGTGAAAGTTGTTGACAGCATGGGGAGGTTATGCATGTATTAGAGCAAGAGGTATATGGGAATTCTTTGCACTCATTGCTCAATTTTGCTGTGAACTAAAACTGCTCTGAAAAATAAAGTCTATCAAAAAAAAAAAAGACATATGCTAGTACACTACATGGAGCTCCTTCCATCCATGTCTCTCTTCCTTCTTCACACAGATTCCTTCTTTAAATACCAGGTTGACTGAACTATCCTTCAGCACCTAATTGTACCATGGCTTCTGTTCAGCAATGAGATGAGTTCCTTTTGTTTCTAAGCCATCCAACTGCCTCCCATATTCGGGCCTTTAATGAAAAGCTTCTGTAAATCTCTGAGTTGCCATCTTAATAAGCATAAATGGGTTCCAGCTTGATATCACAAATGAAACAGCATTTTAGGCCTCCGCAAGACAGGACTTCAGGGTTCTTGTTGTGGCTCTGAGGGCTACTTTTCTAGCCATTTCAGGACTTTGTCAGTAGCATAGAACTAAATGCCTGAAATATGGTCATTAGAAAGCAGGGATCTAAGGGGCTGGAAAAATATCACCTCAATATACCAAAACCTCACTTCCTGGGAAAAGAACTTTCCAGCTATTTAAAAGATCTCCAAGGTCCAAGCTACTAAGGAAGATTAGCTACCATAACACAAAACCTGAAAAACATTTAAAATCAGAAGTGTATAAAAAGGCAAATTTTTTTTTTTTTTTTTAGTTGGAGTCTAGATCTGTTGCCCAGACTGGAGTAAAGGGGCTGCTCCCGGCCACCGCAGCCTCAACCTGCTGGGCTCCGGCGATCCTTCTGCCTCAGCCTTCTGAGTAGCCGGAATTACAGGCATGCGCTACCATGCCCGGCTGATTTTTTGATTTATTGTAGAGATGAGGTCTCGCTGCCCAGGCAGGTCTCGAACCCGCGGGCTCAGGCAATCCACTCACCTCAGCCTCCCAAAGGCACGGGATTACAGGCTGAGCCACTGAGCCTGGCTGATTTTTTTATTTATTGTAGAGATGAGGTCTCGCTGCCCAGGCGGGTCTCGAACCTGCGGGTTCAGGCAATCCACTCACCTCAGCCTCCCAAAGGCGTGGGATTACAGGCTGAGCCATCGAGCCTGGCTAAAAAGGCAAATCTTGAACTGAATTTCCTCATAGTCTCAAGCTTTTTCATTAAATAAAACAAGCGCCAAATACCTATGTGCTTTTTTCCCTAATAAAAAATATTAGTTCAGAAGTATGCTAAGAACTACTAAGTTTAATTAATGAAAATTAAACAAGTTGGGGAAAAGCAGTGAAGATTATATTTATAAAGACATTTTCCAGTAATATATTCTCCTTATCCTTGTATTTAAAATTTAACTAAACTTTCAGATATGCTGAAAAATTGGCTATCACCATTGTTATCCAGTATTACACTGGATACTCCTCCCTACTTCCCTGGTACTCTCTACTACGGGAACTTCTTGTCTCCCTACATTTGGATCAGCGGAAGTCCTCTTGCATAAAGGAAATGAAATGTTCCACTGAGTATCATGTTCCAAATTATTAGTATTATGTAGCAAAACTCAAAATCCCTAATTTGCTAAATTTAAATTGCATAATTAAAAATGACTTCTTTTTCTCACTGGCTAAAGTGACTCCTTAGGCAACATAGTGAGATCTCATCTATACAAAAAAAAAAAAAAAAATTATCCAGGCATGGTGGCACATGCCTATAGTCCCAGCTACTTGGGAGGTTGAGGTAGGAGGATCAGTTGAGCCCAGAAGATCAAGGCTTCAGTGAGCCATGTTCGTGCTTCTGCACTCCAGAGCCTAAGAATGAGACACTGATTCAAACACACACACACACTTAAAAAAAAAACCTGCTCGTAGGTGTGAAATGCCATGGCTATGTCTTGGTTTTATAAACTACCTCTTGATGCTTTGGGAGCCACTGATATAAAACCTTATTGCATCCATGGCCAGGACAGGGATAGTGGCTATGGAATAAGCCCTGAATAAGCCCTAATATGAAGTGCCTCTTGAATATGGTGACTCGGGCTCTGAACAGCCGCACAGAAAGCTGACTGCCTTGTTTCTAATGAGTCTCAGCTAAGTATGACCTAATATGCAACATTCCACATCTGGGCAAAAATGAGAGATGATTAGAGACCTGCCTGGGCAACTTGGTGAGCCCTCATCTCTACAATAAATCAAAAAATTAGCCAGGTGTGGTAGTACACACCTGTAGTTCCAGCTACTTGGAAGGCTGAGGCGGAAGGATCGCTGGAGCCCAGCAGGTCGAGGCTACGGTGGCCAGGTGCCCCTGCACTCCAGTCTGGGCGACAGAGTGAGACTCCAACTCCAAAAAAAAAAAGAAAAAAAGAGAGATGAACACTTTGGGGCACAGGGTAGAAACCTATACCTTGAGTGATACAATCCAAAATCATTTTATTTAAATTGATGTACTCCATTAGTATGGTGTAATATATTCAAAATGATAGATATTTTCCCCCTTTTCATCTAGTGTGTCTCTGACTACTGCCAATGCTCATACTTAGTGATGTTTTTAGATGATTACTAATAACAGATGGTAATCAGCTTTTCTTGAAAATGCACTGCTAATTTCCTGTGTTGCCTTAAATAGACAGCTGAATGCAACAATTACACTGAGTGCACACTTTATTCTAAGAGGTGAAACAATGAGGGAAATTTTGGCCCTTACTCTCTTCTGGGTGAGAAGGCAAATTTTGAACTCATAGTATAAACCTTGAGGAGGGTACTGTTTGCAAGCATAAGCCCATAAAGACCCAATTTTGGGGAAATTTGTACCACTTCTTTTCTTCTCATTTAAAAGAATCTATCTGATTACCAGGTAACAGTTCTCAGTAAGCAGCCTGGCTTTGTTCCTTATGCAGGCCTAAACTGCTAGAAAGCACCCCTACCACCTCCCTATCCCTGGCTAACTCCATCAAGCTCCCTCACAGCCCCTCAACCTACTCTGTCTGATGCATCTGGGATTGAGGCACTTTTCTCTGATGAAATGTTTCTTATTCAAGGGTCAGATCAAATACAGACTATGGAGTACCTTACTAAGGTCTCCCCCATGAGACTGTCGGCATTTTGGAGGAGGCACAAGGAGTGAAATTCCTGTCTTCCCAGAGCCTGACAAGAAAGAGACAGAACAGGGATTGTTGAACGAACATGTGTCTTACTTGCAGGAATGCCTCTTGTTCCTGCTGTTGCTGGCTCTCAGGGTATGCAGGGATAGCTGGAGGGCTCCTAGGAGTAGTTTTCTATTCAATTAAGACATAAAAACCTCAGATCTTCAGGTCAGTATACCGTAAGTAAAATTTAAAACAAAATCAACCTACCCATCTAACTTGGTCCCTCAAGTCCCCTCTAGCTATCACCCCATTTCTTTTGCTCCCCATCACAGGAGCAGTTTTAACCTATACTGTCTTCATTTCTTACCATTCTTTCCTCACTCAACTTCAACCAGGCTGCAGTTCCAAGTGTGCCACTGACTGCTCCTCAAAGGCATTAACTCTCTATTCTGTCAAATTCAAGGGTCACTTCTTAGTCTCATCTTATTTGACCTCCTATTAGATTCTTGAAATATTTTCTTCACTTGGTTTACAAGATACTGCATTTAAAAAATTTTCTTCCCACCTCATCAGTGGCTTATTTATTAGATTTGAAAACATATGAGTGTTGGGACCCTTCCCTTCTCTATCTGCAGTCATTCCATATGTAATTTCTTCCCACGGTTTCAAATCCCATTATTGCTGACGATTCCCACATACAGAAGGTGCCAAAAAAATGTATAAACATTTTTTTTTTTTTTTTGAGTTGGAGTCTCACTCTGTCGCCCAGACTGGAGTGCAGTGGCCACTCCCGGCCACCGCAGCCTCGACCTGCTGGGCTCTGGCGATCCTTCCAACTCAGCCTTCCCAGTAGCTGGAACTACAGGCATGCGCTACCACACCCAGCTAATTTTTGATTTATTGTAGATGAGGTCTCGCTGCCCAGGCGGGTCTCGAACCCGCGGGCTCAGGCAATCCATTCACCTCAGCCTCCCAAAGGCGCGAGATTACAGGCTGAGCCACCGAGCCCAGCTTATACACATTTTAAGAAAGGAAAACACTGCATTAAAATAGTAATACTCAATATGCCAATAACATAATACTTATAATACCAATAACAAAAGTCATGTTTGACTTCTGCAATTACAAGAGATGCTCAAATTAGCATCTAGACATTTCTGATTACAGCAAACTACTACATGAACAACCTTAACCAAAGTGTCCATTTGTATCTATCACTGTGCATGCTGTTTCAATTTCTTCCCAAAGTACTGCCAGTGTAGCCAGTTTTCTATGGAACGCTCATCCTTTAAGGTCCCCATAAGTAAAAGACAAGGTATATTAAGTCAAATACCAATTCAAAATGGTCTTATGCTCCTCGAACAATCGTGCTTCTGCAATTTTCTTTTACTGTCCTCCCTGTCCCATGGTGATGCTAGTATTCATTTGATTAATGCCATCTTTTAAGGGAACATCATACTACACACTGCTACCGTAACTCAATTCAACTATGAAAAGTAACACATAGATAACATCTCTTAAAATGTGTATACATTTTTTTTGCACCCACTATGCAAAATACTCTCCCCAGAACACTAGACTCTAGATTATACATCCAACTGTCTGCTTGACATCCCTACTTAGAAGTCTACAGCATCTCAAACTTAAAGTGCCCAAAACAGAACTATGATTTTCTCTCCCCAGTCCTGCCCATTTCAAGGAATGGCAACTTATTCCCCCAATATATTGTTGTTCAAGTGAAAATACATAGGGGTAATACTTAATTCTTTTCTTTACTTTTCCTCCCCTACACTTGACTCAGAAGCAAGGCTTGTCAGCTGTATCTCTAGAACAAATCCTAAGTCCACCACGTCTCTCCACTTCCAGTGCCACCACCCTCTCCAGTCTACCACCATCTCCTGGGTTACTACAACAGTCTCCTCGGTGATCTCTTTCCTGTTACTTGCTCTTTTCTATCCATTCTCCACACACAGCAGCCAAGTCTTCAAAATATAAATCAGATTATATTACTTCCCTACTTCAAACCCTCCCATGACTGCCTAATGCAGTCAGAATAAAATTGAACTGTTTACCAAGACTAGAGGGCAGGGCATACCCTAAGAACTATCTATTTCTGGCTATATTACTGCCACACTTGCCTTCTTCCTGTTACTTGAGCACTTACTGTTCAGACTGATCTTGAGGCTGTTGCGTTAACTATTCTCTCCACCTGGAATGCCTTCACCCTGCTTTTTGCACAACTTGCTCCCTTCTCATCAATCAGGTCAAATGCTACATCCTCAGAAAAGGTCTTGTTTTAGAAAAGGCCTAAAGTAGCCCCTCAGTTACTCTCCCATAATGGGAGAGTAACTGAGGGGCTACTTTAGTAGTACCTACCATTGTAGTACCTACCATTACTTGCTATTTTCTTATTTATTAATTTATTTCTTAATGTTCTGCTTCTTCATCATTGTATACTTAGTATGTAGAACAGTATCAAGCACATAAGCACTTGTGCTGTTTCTTCATTGTTGTATACTTAGTATGTAGAATATTATCAAGCATATAAGCACTCAAATCTTTACTGAACAAAATCCTAATATAAACAACAATATATTACATACTTACACACCTCACTGAGGACTTATAAAATATATAAAAATAAGTTGATTATTGTGGAAATCAGGAAGTATGAGTTAACAGTTAAAATATGCTTATATAGATATAGTTTCTTAAAAGTTAAAAAAAATAGGCCACTATGTCCCAGCACATTGCAGAGGGAAAATAAAGGCCTTGGTTCTGAGATCTAATTTTCTCTACCATTTAACTGGGTAATCTTGGGCAGGTTGCTAATCTCTCTGATAAATACTTGCCCTTTACTGGGTTAAATACAAGAGTTAAATTAGATTACAGCTATCACACAGTAAGTATTCAATTAATATTAGTCTCTCCTCTGCACAGCCCCAACCTCGGGCAATTTAATCTCTAAGAATCCTTAAACAGGAATAAGAGAAACCCATTTTCTTAACAGTTAGTTCCTTAGTGCTATTAAAGAACAGAGTATTTAAGAACTTACATTAAGGAATGGACTATGACAAAGAAAGCTGGACTAAATCACATGTGTTTTCCTTATAACTGACTCTATATTAAATGCTATTATGGATTTTTTAAAATGTCCATTTTATAGACAAGGAAACTGAAGCTCAGGGTGTTTAAAAAATTTGCTAAATATAATTAGTCAAGATTCAAATTCAAGCAGTTTCCAGAGACAATATTTTTAACCATGTATTATGGATTTCTGAGGCCTTTTTAATAACAGGCAAAATTTATCAACTTTTACACAAAGACCAGTGTCCTGCTTTGTAATACCCATTTTTATTTTTTCATCACAACTAATTCACCTTATTCCATATAGTAGGTTTTTGATAAAAATCTGCTTTGGTTCTTGTGTCTCTTCAAATAAGCCTAAACTGTCCTTGGCAGCAGGTACCGAATCTCCTATTCCTTACTGCAAAACACACGTTTAATAAGTCTAGTGAATACACAGCATCTGTTGCTAAAGAACTAAAAAGCTTCCTAAAGGCATAAATGAGGTAGCTAAGAAGACTAAATAAGAATTATTAAAGAGGGAGAGGGAAACAAATATTTGTATATATAGTATACTGGGAAAGGACTTTTTAATAATGTTTTCTTATGTTCTTGTTTCGAAATCTTAAATCCCCAGACTAACAAACCACTTTAAGCTATTGGATCTAATATCTAGGGTAGACGTCAACATACAAAGAAGTTGAAAAACCAAAGTTTCCATTTGGTGCTAGCATATAATTCCATGAGCCTTTCTGGACACAGGGTACATTGTAATATGCTAACTTATCTACCCATAACGAAGTAAAAAGAGTTGGCTTAGAAGTTAAACTTAATCTGACAAAAGTCTTAATAGGATTTTTTAAAAATAATTAACATATTTAAAGAATTGGCTCATTCTCGCCAGGCGCGGTAGCTCAAACCTGTAATCCCAGCACTTTGGGAGAGCAGGACAAGAGAATTGCCTGAGTCCAGGGGTTCGAGACCAGCCTGGGCAACCTGGTGAGACCTCATCTCTACAATAAATCAAAAAAATTAGCTGGGCGTGGTGGCACACACCTGTAGTTCCAGCTACTTGGAAGGCTGATATGGAAGGATAGCCTGAGCCTAGCAGGTAGAGGCTGCGGTGACCATGAGCATGCCACTGCACTCCAGCCTGGGTGACAGAGTGAGACTCTGACTCAAAAAAACAAAACAAAACAAAAGGCTATATACTTCACAGTTAATAGATCTGATTCGTCTTAAATGATTATATACTTCTTAAAACCTGCACATGCCAGAGATATGCCTAGGCAATTTTTGGGCCATCTTTGTTATTAGCATTATTAACTAAAAGAGTTCTCATACTGAAACCAGAGTTCTCCTGTCCTCCTGAGCCCTGTGGTCTGAATGTCACTGCTGAGGCTAGTCTGTATCTGTATTCTCTATCTGACCAGAAGAAGCCTTAAAAGAGGAGAGACCCTCTCTGTGTAGTTATCTTAGCATTGAGAAGGATATTTTCCATTGTGGAAAACAACAACAAACAAAATCTAAGGTAACTGATAATTCTCCTACCATAAATGATTAGAACGTCTAGATAGATTATAACAAAAATTCTTACCACAAATTATACATTTTAAATTCATACTTGTGCTCACAAGACAGTGACAGTAACAAAGATGGAACTGAAAAACAGAACAGTCAGCCATGTAATCTGACATAAAAATTAAATTTGGGGTTATTATTTTCAAAACCTATAGAGAAAACCTATAGAGAAGAACAGGACCCAAGTGAGGCAGAGGATTATAAGCAACTCCCAACATAAAATATGGGACTCTAAAGAGCTATGACATCAATCCTTAATGAAAGAATAGAAAATAATTAGGTTAAAATGACAAAGTTCAATGTTCCCTTATCAATGGAGTTCAGGAATAAACCTACCAACTAAGAAAGTAACGAAAAACCTAGACCCAGGCCAGTGTTATCTATGGAGCGCCTATCTGATACAAAACCAAAACTGCTGTATGGAGGGACATCCACATGAGAAGGTCACAAGGAAGTCTCATAGAAGAAACAGCATTCTAAAGATAAAGCATTCAAATATTAATAAAACACACAAAAAACCTGACTAGGGGTCAGAATCAGCACATACAACAATGGAAACAGACTGCCCAAAATGTGAGATTAAAAAAAAAAAAAATTTTGCCGGGCTTGATGGCTTAGCCTGTAATCCCGTGCCTTTGGGAGGTTGAGGTGAGTGGATTGCCTGAGCCCGCGGGTTCGAGACCCGCCTGGGCAGCGAGACCTCATCTCTACAATAAATCAAAAAATCAGCCGGGTGTGGTAGTGCATGCCTGTAATTCCGGCTATTGGAAGGCTAAGGCGGAAGGATCGCCGGAGCCCAGCAGGTCGAGGCTGCGGTGGCCGGGAGCAGCCACTGCACTCCAGTCTGGGTGACAGAGTGACTCCAACTCAAAAAAATAAAAATAAATATAAAATAAAAAAAAAAAGAAGGGAAGAATGGTATTTAAAACAGCAAAAATGAACAAAGAAATTGGTAAACATGTGGTTTTATCCACTGACTATGAAACCACAATAATTATTACTCATTTGGAATGATATAAAAATAAGGTAAAACTTTAAAATACTAGACAAGAGAAATATTGCAAATGGGAAAAATAAGTAGTGTTCAGGAAGAGGATAAAGCAATTCACATTAAAGTTATGGTTTTTAAACACTGACGTGCATCAGCATCACCTGGAATATTTGTTAAAAACAGACTGCTGGGCCCTATCCCTGAAAATTTCTGATCCAATAGGTCTGAGGTGGAAGCTGAGAATGCAGATTCTCTTTATTTTTAGAGAGATGAAGTATTGTTCTGTTGCCCAGGCTGGAGTGCAGGGGCAAGATCATACATAGCTCACCGTGGCCTTGAACTCCCGAACTCAAGTGATCTCTCACCTCAGCCTCCCAAAATTTTGGGATTACAGGTGTAAGCCCTACCAAAATTCTGCATTTCTAACAAGTTCCAAAGTGATGCTGATAATGCTGCTCCAGGATCACTTTGAGAATTAAAGTATTTTAAATAAATTAGATATTCTAAAAATTTAAAGGTAAGCACTCTTTAACTAAAGTAGAATACAGTTGACCCTTGAATAACACAGGTTTGAACTGCATGGGTCCATGTATACAGATTCTCTCCACCGCTGCCTTCTCTGAGACAGAAAGACTAACCTCTCCTCTTCCTTGGCCTACTCAATGTGAAGAGGGTAAGGATGAAGAACTATATGATTGACTACCACTTAATGAATAGTAAATCTATTTTCTATTCCTTATGATTTTTCTTAATAGCACCTTCTTTTCTTTAGCTTATTTTACTATAAGAATACAGTATATAATACATACAACATATAGCATGGTGCTAATAACATATAAAATGTGAGTTAACCGACTGTTTATGTTATCAGTAGGGCTTCCAGTCAACAGTAGGCTATATTAGTAATTAAGTTTTGAGGGAGTCAAAAGTTATACGTGAATTTTCAACAGCATGGTGGGTCAACATATATATTGTTGTTCAAGGGTCAATCCAAAGAAGGAAAAAAGGAGGAATAAAGAAAAATAAATCAATCTCTGAAAAGGCAAGAAAGGAAAAAATATATGGCAGAAATAAAAGCAACTCTATTAAGTAATCACAATGAACATGAAAGAACTAAATTCACTAGTTAAAAGACAAAGATTGAATAAAGAAAATTCTACTATATGCTGAATATATTATAAAGCTATAGTAATTAAGACAGTATGAGTAATGTAACAGAGACAGATAAAGTGACCAATGAAGTAGAATAGAGAACTCAGAACCAACCCATGCACATATGGAATTATGACATATGATAGAAATGACACTGTGAATCACTGAGAAAAGGACGGACTACTCAGTAAATAAAACCAGGACAAATGGTTATTCACAAGGGAAAAAAATTTCATTTGGATCAAATTCTTAAATATGAAAGGCAAAACTTAAAACTTTTTCAAAGAAAATACGGGAGCTGGGAAGGATTTCTTAACAAGACACAAAAAGAGCTAATCAGAAAAGATTGCTAAATTCTACTACTTTAAAATCAAATCAAGTATCATCAAAAGATACTAAGTAAAAATATAAGCATCAACCTTGAAAAGATATTTGTAATGCTTACATATTAAAAAAATAAAATTGAAGACAAAAAAATCCTATAAATCAATAAGACCTCTAATACAGAAAAAAAAAGGTAAAAAGACAAACACTTCATAGTAGAGGAAACAACATGTCTGTAAACACAAAAAGATGTTCACCATTATTAAAAATCAAGGGACTGCAAATGGAGATCACAATGATTGAATCATTTCAAACCCATGAGCGTGGCAAAAATTAAGAAATTTACAACCTTATACCTTTGCTCCAGAAGACAAAAATGTTCCTAGCAGCAAGGTTTACATTAGTAAAGATCTAGGAAAAAACTCCAAATGTCCTTCTATAGGAGAAGGGATACATTGTGGTATATTCCCACAGAATTCTGTACATCAGTGAAAATTAAAGAACTATAGCTCCAAGAAACATGGATAAATAAAACCAAATAAAACAAAAAAGCAAATCCTAGAAGAGTACTCAAAAAGTCACACCATTTTTTAAAAGTTCAAAATACAACACACATATGATAAAATTTTTTTTACACAGCAGAGAAAGCAAAAATTGTCACTGGTTATAGGGAGAGAGGATAAGGAAAGAGTATCACTATGCCAATTAGTGATAATGGTAGAGTTCTTTGATTGGTTGGGGGAGGTAGTATTATAAAAATGCCTTAATGTTAATACACCTTATAACTTAACTTCATAACTTAATGTGTGTGTATACATACATATATTTTTCCCTTCCATGGTATATATGAAATATCATATTTAAAAAGAAAAAAATGGAGGAAAAGATGACTAAAATATGCTAGTTGATATTCACTGCACTAGGAATAGAATCCTCAATCTAATACTTACTGGTCAAGGGTCTTATAATAAACGTCCAGATCCTTATTCACAAGCTCTGTTGTTCTCATAACAATCATCATTTCTCTATACTTTTCCTCGGCATCCCGAAATTGAGGTTCTCGAAGTTCTTTCTTAAAATGGATAATTTCTTCCTCATAACCCTTCTGTCGCCCTAATGCCAAACTGTGATTTCTTTTTATACTGTCTATGTTCTCTTCCAACTTCTGATGTTCACTGTAAAAGGAAAAACGACAAATGAGGACCATTTTTTAGCTTTCAACACCTGAAATGGGAAAGTCACAGATCTCTTTAGATAGCTAAGTGTCATTCTCCCTAGCAATCAGTATACGAGTCTCTCCTTTCTTTTTATTTAAGGCTTCAATACTAAAACTAATTATCTTCCTTCCAAATCTCTATGGCACATAGATTTCTGGACAGCTAATCTCTGTTCTGAATAGAGAATCCCCATAACATGTCAGCACTGAAAATGTTCCTGACTTTTAGACCCTAAGTAAATCACTCTTGGCGATTAATACTGCAAATTCACCAACTCATGACTGTGATCTGAGAATACTGTGAATTACCAACACTGAGAAGTTATGGAAATAGGCTTCACCATTTTGCTCACATATGTCAAAGACAATACAATTTTACCTGAATTAAGTATTAATTTTCTGCAGCAATACTTATTAAAAATTTGAGCCCTATGAAAACAAAATTTCTCACACATAAGTATAAAAACCATAATACTGACCAAAAATAAGTAAAATATTAAAACTTCTCGATAATTTGGCAGATTATATAAATTATATAAATTTCAATGTGTGCTTTAAAAATAATTTATTTAACAATCACTTATTAAGCATCTTCTTATGTGTCAGGCATTGCTCTCAAGTTTAAGAATATCCTTACAGAGTTCACCTGATTATATGTCTTGTTGGCACTTCTGTTGTGTCCTGGTTGAAGAGAGCAAGATGGAAAAAGAACAGCTGCATTTAGTAATCTGAATGAATGTAAAAAGCACTGTCATGTGCCAATCACTGAAGAAAATTTTAAAATGTCTGGTTTTGGTCTTCAGTAGCAAAGAATAAACTATTTCATTTGTACGAACATAGTGTTAAAGAGCTGAGCCTTGAGAGCTAGTCACATAACCGGCTTTCATCATAATTTCCTCTGTGATTTTTCTGGGTCTTAGTATCCTAATGCATAAATAGCGAAGAGGCTGAAGATGACAAGCTCTTCCAGTTAGAAAGTCTGACTTACTTGATATATGAAACAGATTTTGTTTATAAAAAAATTTTTGTAGCAACTCACTATGTTGCCCAGGCTGGTCTCCAACTCTAGGCCTTAAGCAATCCTCATGCCTTGGTCTCCCAAAGCACTGGGATTACAAGTGTGAGCCATTGTGTCTGGTTTAAAGAGACTTTAAGTAGCTAAACCAAGAATACTTACAATAACACAGGATTAACCATGTGTTCGATTTTACAAATTAAATTAAGACTTCACTTTACTATACCCTTTAGAAAAGCCTATGTGTTTCTGAATGTATTCAAGATTACAAGTGAAAAATCTACAAGGAAGGTTGAAAAGATGAGAGGTCTGGATTTAACGAGCTGAGGTGGTTCAAAATCTAAGTATTTGCCTAGTACAGCCTTTTATACCTGTCTAGAATTCCTAAGGCAACTCTAACAGACAAGGCAAGAATAAAATCTTCCCTGCTGTACTAGAAAGGTAGCAACTACATTAAATATCAATAAAACCAGACAAAGGAAGAATGAGGTTCATTAAAAAAAAAACAAAAGCCTTGGTGGTCACATAATTACAAATGAGAAAATATAGAATGAGTCTTCACTGACAAATCATTCCGGCAATAACTTCACTGGCATGTTAGAGACTGTATAAGCGCTAACCCAGGCAGGGTCCACGGCCCATATTCTTTATGCTTAGTACAACCATTTTGTGCAGCAGACTAGCAGACATCTAGGGAGTTGGCATGTTTAATACTGAATAACTGCTGCCCATCACCACAGTGTGATAAGCAATTTTATTTTTATTTTAATCACTCTTTAATAACTCAATTGTTAAGGCCATGAAATATATTTGTATCAACTGTTTACCTTGTTAGAAGTCTCAAGGGATACTATGCTGAGGTTTACATTCCTTTTTAAAACAGCTATTTTAAAATTACAATAATAAAGACTTTTATTTAAACTCAAGACTATTTTTAAAAACATACTTTTTCATTTGCAAAACCTGCATTTGACCCATTTCCTTCAAATGTTGCTTTCTTTCTTCTTCAACTTCTTTTAGTTCCTCATTTCTTTTTCTTAAAGTAAGGTTGTCCTGTAGCCACCTTTCTTGTATCTAAATGTAAACATAAAATCAGTTAACAAAAATGACTAAGTGACAAACATGAGATCCATTAACAGGCAACTGCTAATAGTAGTGCTAATTCTGCCTTAGAAACATGTTAAATTCAAGAGAGAGAGAATAAGCTAGTGTAGGAATCTCCAGGTCTGGACTAGTCAGGATAACCCATTCTCACCCACAGTTATAAGTACCACAACTGCTGTGGCACAGCTTTTACTGCCCTTTCATGACCATAATCTAAAAAACAGGTCTTCAGTTTGATAAAGAGTCCCATAATAAATAATTTGAGCATATATTTTTGTGTACTTATTTAGTTAAAAAGTATTAAAATATTTATAAAAAGAGCTATAAAATTATGTTTGTATGGACAAACATACAAAGTCCTATATTTGTATGTACAAAACATATAAAATAGAAATTTAAAAATGATAAAATTTAAAATATGATTAGACATTTTAATATTTCATACTTTAATATTTCATACAAAATGGTCTCACCTCAGGAGACCATTTGCATAGGAATCCCACTGATCTAAAAGATCACAAAAGATCAATACTACTATTGAAGTCTTCCCCCATTTTTTCTTCCTAGTTTTATCTCCTAACATGTACCAACACTGTTAGATGCTGCAAGTATATACCAGATACAACCTCGACCTTCAGGTTGACAAATAATAATCATACAAGGCAGTAAGAAGACAAAAGCAATATATAGCTATGAACTTCTTGATGATACAAAAGGAGTGTATATCTGTGAACTTCTGGATACTTTTCTGGACCTTGAATTAAAATTTCAAACACTGGCTATTCTTATTGAGTAGTTTTATTCTTAAAAAGAGACCAAATCACTTAGTAGCAGCAACAAAATTATTTCAGTTTTCCTGGTGATTAAAATGGACTATATTTTGCCCACTTTTTAATGGGGCTATTTTTTTTCCTTTTGGCACGTTTGAGTTCCTTGTAGATCCTGGATGTTAGGCTTTTGTCAGGTATACGGTTGGCAAATATTTTTTTTTCCCATTCTGTGGGCTGTCTCTCCCCTCTTGATGGTTTCTTTTGCTTTGCAGAATATTTTCAGTTTGATGAGGTTCCATTTGTCTATCTTCTCTCTTAAGGAATGGATTTTTGGGGTTTTCATCAGGAATTAGTTGCCTATTCCAATTTCTATAAGGGTATCTCCTGCACTAAGATTCTTATAGTTTGAGGTTTTATATTTAGGTCTCTGATTCATTTAGAGTTGATCTTTATGTATGATGACAGGTAGGGGTCCTGTTTCATTCTTCTGTATGTGGTCAGTTTTTCCAGCACCATTTACTGAATAGGTTCTCCTCTCCCCAGTGGTTGCTGGTAGAGGCTTGTTAAAGGTGAGTTGGCTGAGAAACTGAAGTTTTGCTTCCAGAATCTCTAACCTGTTCCGTTGGTCTATATGCCTGTTTTTATACCAATACCAGGCTGTTTTGATTATTGTAACCTTATAATAAAGTTTAAAGTATGGAAGTGTGTTGCTGCTGCTAAGTGATTTGTTTTGTTTTGTTTCTTTTGCTCAGGACTGTCTTCACTACTCGTGGTCATTTATGTTTCCATATGAATTTCCGTACTGTCGTTTCAGGCCTGAGAAGAATGATGTTGGTAATTTAATTGGTATTGTGTTGAATCTATAGATTGTCCTGGGTAGCATGGAAATCTTAACAATGTTGATTCTTCCAATACATTAGAGCATGGAATATTTTCCATTTGTTTGTCTTCTGTGAGTTCTTTCAGCAGTTTTTTGTAGTTTTCATTGTAAAGGTCTTTCATTTTTCTGGTTAGGAAGATGCCAAGTACTTCATTTTTTTGGTGGCTATTATGAATGAGATTGTGTTTTTTATTTGGTTCTCCATTGTTGTTGGTGCATAAAAATGTGATTGTCTTTTGCATGTTGATTTTGTACCCTGAGACTTTGCCAAAGTCCTTTATCAGTGCAAGCAGGTTTTTGATGGAATCTCTTGGGCTTACAAGGTATAGATACTTCTCAAAAGATGTACGAGCGGTCAACAGATACATGAAAAAGTGTTCAGCCTCACTAATCATCAAAGAATTGCATATCAACACCATATTGAGAAACCACCTAACTCCAGTCAGAATGGCCATCATCAATAACAAAAAACAACAGATGCTAAGAAAAGGAAACACTTTTACACTGTGGACAGGAATGTAAATTAGTACAACCTCTGAGAAAAACAGTGTGGCAATTTCTAAAAATGGACCTTTCGTATGAACTAGCAATCCCCCTCTGGGAATATACTCAGAGGAACTCAAATCATTCTACAAAAAAGATACCTGCGCACACACATTTACTGCAGTTACTATTCACAATAGCAAAAACATGAAATGATCTGTGCTGCCCATAAAAGTGAACTGGATTAAAAAAAATGTGGTCCATATACACAATGGAATGTTATGCAGCCATAAAAAGGACAAAATTGAGGACTTTGCAGCAATTTGGATGGATTCAAAGTCTATTAAACTCAGTGATGTATCAAAGAAACAAAGAACGGAGTACATGTTATCACTCGTAAGTGGATCCTGAACATCTATCATAATACTACAAGAAAAGGATTGGCAGTAGTGGGTCACTGTGAGGGGAGGGGCACATAATTATCAATAAGGGTACCTGATGCCAAATCAGGTGAGATATGGATCGATGGGAGGCCCAAACTTCACCTGACCACTTGCATACCTAATCCTGAATTGTACCCTGCATCTTTAAAATAAAATAAAAATTTTAAAAGGACTATATTGTCAAGAGACAAACATTAGAAAACAATAAAAAGGTTGAATCTATAGAATTTAGAAAAAAAAATTTTCTGCAGTAACCATGGTGGTTTGGCCCACAAAAGCCTGTGTGTGGAAAACATATCCCAACTTCAGAGTCAGGACTTCTCAAAGATAGAACTAAGACCCTTCTGCAATAGTCCTTGCAGGTGAGATAAACTCAGTGATGTGGGAAATAGGTGAGGGAGGGAATATTTGTGCCAACAGAAAAGGCCAAAGATTTGGTAGGTGGGAGTGAGAAGAAAAGTCAAAGATTTCCCTCACATGCTTAATGTTCATATTCAGTCTTGCTCATCTATGAGTCACTATTTTTAGAGATTTTTTTTTTTTAAACTAAGTAAGGCTACCTTCATTTTTCCTAAAAATAACACCATAAAAATATAGTTGGCCCTTCATATCTGCAGGATCTGCCTCTGTGGATTCAATGAACCAAAGACAAAAAACATTAGGGAGGCTGGGCTCAGTGGCTCAGCCTGTAATCCCGTGCCTTTGGGAGGCTGAGGTGAGTGGAATGCCTGAGCCCGCGGGTTCGAGACCCGCCTGGGTAGCGAGACCTCATCTCTACAATAAATCAAAAAATCAGCCGGGCGTGGTAGCACGTGCTTGTAGTTCCAGCTACTTGGAAGGCTGAGGCGGAAGGATTGCTGGAGCCCAGCAGGTCGAGGCTGTGGTGGCCAGGAGCGGCCACTGCACTCCAGTCTGGGCAACAGAGTGAGACTCCAGCTCAAAAAAAAACAAAACAAACAAACAAACAAACAAAAACATTAGGGATTAAAAAGCCCAATAAAAATAATGCACATTTTAAAAATGCAGTATAACAACTATTTAAATAGCATTTACATTGTATTAAGTACTATAAGTAATCTAGAGATGATTTAAAGTACACAAGAGAATGTAGGTAGGCTATATGCAAATAGAATATATGCCATTTATTTATTCATTCATTTATTTGAGTTGCAGTCTCACTCTGTTGCCCAGGCTGGAGGGCAGTGGCATGATCATGACTTACTGCAGCCTTGACTTCCTTGGCTCAGGCAAACTTCTGCCTCAGCTCTGGAGTAGCTGGGAATACAAATGTATGCCACCATGCCTAGCTAATTTTTAATTTTTTGTAGAGACAAGGTCTTGTTATGTTGCCTGGGCTGGTCTTGCTATGTTGCCTCAAGCAGTCCTCTTGCCTTGGCCACCAAAAGTGTTGGGATTACAGGTGTGAGCCACCATGCTCAACTATTTGCCATTTTATACAAGAGACCAAAAAACCCTGGAATTTATTTATAAAAAATAGTGTATTTATTCATACATGTTTAAACTTTAGTCACCTTCAAAGTACTCTCTGTTTGATGTGATACACCTATCCAGATGCTTTTTCCACTGTTCAATTTTACACTTATCCAATTTTGATGCCTTTTAGTGCCTCTGCCGTTTTTTGTTTCACCTCTTCCATATCAGCAAAATGTTTTATTTTGAGGATCTTTTCATTTAAGGAAATTTTTTTAAAAAGTCACTTGTGGTGAAATCCGAATAGGGAGGTGGGACACAGGGGTCATGCTATTTTTGGTTAAAAACTGCTGAACACTCAGCACCATGTGTCATGATAGAAGAACCAGTCACCTTTTTGTCACGACTCAAGATGTTTCTCTACAAATTATGATGCAACCTTCTCAAAATTTCTAGATAAAAACTTTGGTTGACTGTTTGATCTGGAAGAACAAATTCCAAGTGTACCACAAGTGGCCTGCCTTCCAAAAAATAATTACTTTTTTTTTTTGGTCCCTCCTCATATAAGGGATTTGAGAATTCCAGATTTTGGTATCTGCGTGGGTCCTAGAACCAATCTCCCATGGATACTGAGGGACAAGTGTACATATATCTACTAAAGGCATTATTATAAGCAGTTAAAGGAGACTTAAATGATATTGTTGTAAATGTCCTTTGTTGTACCAATTTAAAGTCCAATTTAATGTACCACTGCAGCTGCTGCGATTCTCTAATGTTCTTGTACTTGTACTTTCTCCATATTAGGAACAACAGCATGTGCCATTATTTGCTTTCATCTGGTATTACAAAACAATTGAATCTGCTTTCCTAACTACATGAAAGAACTCTTTAAAGCAGGGGTCCCCAGCCCCCAGGTTATAGACCGGTATCAGGTGATGGCCAGTTAGGAACTGGGTCACACAGCAGGTGAGCAGCAGCAGGTGAGCAAGTGAAACATCATCTGTATTTACAGTCACTCCTGACTGCCTGCACTGCCACCTGAGTTCTGCCTTCTGTCAGATCGGTGGATGCATTAGATTCCCACAGGAGCATAAAGCCTATTAAGAACTGCACATGTGAGGAATCTAAGTTGCATACTCCTTATGAGAGTCTAATGCCTGATGATCTGAGGTACAGCTGAGGTGGTGACACTAGCACTGGGGAGATGCTACAAATACAGATTAATGTTAGTAGTCAGGCTTGACTGCACAGAGACCATAATAAATCAATTGATTATAGACTCTTATCAATACCCTATCAGTGAGTGGCAAATGAGCTGCTTTCCAAAGAGTTTGAGTGTTACTTCCCAACCACAAAAGACCCCCAAACTGGGAATGAATGGATCCACGATATGAATAAGTCAGGTGAATTGACTTTGTCAGTGCTAGAAGAGGATCAACTGCTTGAGATCACAAATGACAATGGCCTTAAAAGTATGTCTGAGACAACTTCAAATCTCCATACATTTTTGGATTAAAGTCAAGGTGGAATATTCTGAGACTGCTGCAAAAGCATTGAAAAGTTTGCTTCTATTTTCAGCATCCTATCTTTGTAAAGCAGGACAGCAACCAGAATGAGATTACGGAGTGGACTGGACTAAGCAGCACACTTCAGGTGTCACTGTCTCACATCACCCCCAGATGGGAGCATCTAGTTGCAGGAAAACAAGCTCAGGGATCCCACTGATTCTGCATTATGGTGAGTTGTATAATTATTTCATTATATATTTCAGTGTAGAAGTATACAATAAATGTAATGCACTTGAATCATCCCCAAACCTCCCGTCCATGGAAAAATCGTCTTCCATGAAGTCAATCCCTTATGCCAAAGAAGTTGGGACTGCTGCTTTAAAGTGTTATCACATTTTTAGGTGAGACTAATTTTGGGCACAAAATTCTATTCCATTTCTGTCTGCCTGCATAGTTATTAGAAAGCTAGGCATTTCTTTCTTTTAAATCAGCTTCTATTATGCTTACCTTAGTTTTGAAAGACAGTATAGTACAGTAGTTAAAAAGCATAGGCTTTGAAGTCAGGTACATCGAGGTTCAAATCTCAGTGCTATAACTTTTAAACTGGATAACTTTGGGTCAATTAGTTTTAATTTCTCTGAGTTTCAGTTTGCTTGTAACACAGTGATATTAATACCACTTATCAAAAAGAGCTACTATGAAGATTAAGTGAGTTAGTGTATGTAAAGTAATCAGTATAGCGCCTCTCAATAACTGCTAGCAAAATATCTTTGGGTCAAATTTGTCCTTTGTACTTTAAGAAGTGAGAGTACCAATTATAGTCTACAAAATATAAAGTATCAGAGAAAAGAAGGAAAGAAAACCAGATGCAGTTATAGTACATCAGAATCTACTAGAAATTTGAAGTGTAGGGTAAAGTTCTATCTGTTATTACTTTTTGTGACCTTGATCAAGTCAGGTCGCCCCAGTTCCCTTCATATATTCCTTCATCTGAAAAATGAGGGAGGCAGATTATTAAATTTCCAAATTATTTTATTCTGTAGACTAAATTTAGCAGGGTTAAATTAGCATGTACATCAGCAACTATTTGGTTGCCCAGATCTTAAATATTAACTCCAATCATCCAGCTCAGATGACAGTTGTTGCATGAAGCTGGTCACCTAATGAAAACTAAAAATTAGTTACATTCTAGACACCTGTAGAATGGCATGCTCAACAGCAGTCCAATAGCCACCAAAAGTCTGGATGGGAATAATGCCCTTTATTGCCTGACAGTTATGCAGTTCATCCAGTGCTCTGGTTCAGTGATCGACAGTTAAAGGAATATATCAGAACCCCAAGGGAACTTTAACAAAACATAACAAGTCTCTTCCCAAATCTCAGAGATTCAGATTTACTGGTCTGGATTAGACATAGACACATGTACTTTTAATAACCTGAGATTCTTTAAAAATTGAGATGTGTAGCGGGGCTCGGTGGCTCAGCCTGTAATCCCGCGCCTTTGGGAGGCTGAGGTGAGTGGATTGCCTGAGCCCGCGGGTTCGAGACCCGCCTGGGCAGCGAGACCTCATCTCTACAATAAATCAAAAAATCAGCTGGGCGTGGTAGCGTGCGCCTGTAATTCCGGCTACTTGGAAGGCTGAGGCGGAAGGATCGCCGGAGCCCAGCAGGCGAGGCTGCAGTGGCCGGGAGCAGCCACTTCACTCCAGTCTGGGTGACAGAGTGAGACCCCAACTCAAAAAAAAAAAAAAAATTGAGATGTGATTCACATACCACAAAATTCACCATTTTAAAGTGTACAATTCAGTGGTTTTAGTTTTTCTACAAGATGGTACAACCATCACCACTATCCAATTCCAGAGCATGAGATCACCCCAAAAGGAAATTCCATACTCATTAGCAGTCACTCTTTATTCCCTTCTCATCCTTAACTCCCAGACCCTGGAACTGTCAATCTGCTTTCTGTCTCTGAATTTGCCTATTCTATACGTTTCATATAAATGAAATCATAATATGTGGTCTTTTATGACTGGCTTCTTTTGCTCAGCATGTTTTTCAAGGTTCATTCATGTTATAGCATGTATCAATATTTAAATTATTTTTAAAGCTGAATAACATCCCATCATATGGATATATCACGCTTTGTTTATTCACTCATCTGCTGATAATCTTTTGGGTGTTTCTATGTTTTGACTGTTATAAATAACGCTTTTATAAATATTTTTATACAAATTGTTGTGGGAACATATATGTTCAATTTTCGTAGTTTTATACCTAGAAGTAAAGAAACACAGATGATTTTGATGGGTGCTTCTAGGTAAGAACCTTTGCTTTCTAAACACTAACATTTATTTCTGGGCTTCAATCACATCACCCTCTACAGAACCTCATATTAAGGGATAATGATGCAGAGATTCACTGTATATTAAAAAAGTGTCCTATAAAGTTTGTTGAAGACTACAAAGTGTCCTCCACTCTGTGGAGACATTTTTCTCCGGACTCACTACAGGGAAGTAGTCTTTTTTTAGCTTTGACACAGTATGAATCTTAACTAACTTTGACTTCCTCTCTTCATTTGACTATAGGAATCTTTAACAAGAACATCAGACTTCACAGCATACTTTTTACACACCTACTTCTTTTATTTCTTATTCTACACTGCTTTGGTTTCCCATTAATTTAAAATGTATTTATCATTGTTGTATAGTACATAACTTAGTAAATAACTTCTGGTACAAGGTAGGTTACAAAGAAAACTAATGCTATCAGATCCACTAAGTTTAGACCACTACTTTGAAAGGGGACACAGATTGGTAAATCTTAACAATCTTTATATTAAATGTATACAGAGGGCTATTAATGATTTATAGATTGTGATTTTATGTAGAAAATCCACATAAGATAAGCATTTATATGCATCATTAATGCATACAGTTATAAGTATTTTATGTCTATCATAAATGTAGTTATTCAACATCTATTAGATCAGGTAGAGATTTTATTTACCCTTGGTGATAGTTCATAAATTTGAAATTCCTGATCTATATTTCTATAGCCAGAGACCCAGGAGAAAGTTGACTAATAGTCAGAGATTTTAATCATTGCTTATAAAAAAGTGATTAAGCATTCAAATAGCAATTTTATTTAAAACAGCAGAAACAGAAATAGTGTCGTTTTTAAAGGTATTAACTATCATGCTTACAAAAGTCATGCTGAAGGTAGTTTCTCGATGTGATTTTAATTAGGTTGTAGAAATGAATTTCCTTAACAGAGAAAATAAATGATACAGGAATCAACCAGAAAATGACTTAATATATAAATATATTTCTTACAGATCACTTTTTAAAATATATTATTAGACCTTAATCCCTCTTTTGTGAATCTATCCTACATAAAGATACGTTAGGCTAGGAATGGTGGCTCATGCCTATAATTCCAGCACTTTTGGAGGTCAAAGTGGAAGGACCACTTGAGCCCAGAAATTCGAGACCAGCCTGGGCAACACAGTGACACCCCATCTCTAAAAAAGTAAAAAAGATTTTTAAAAAAGGTATGTTAGAATAAGTAAAAAAAAAAAAAAGATACATATATATGTAGAAGGATATTCACTGCCACACAGTTTGCGATAAGGAAAAGGAATAAAGGAATCAACCTAAGTAAGATATGGTACATACACAAAATGGACTACACTATAACCATTATAAATAATGTGATACATCTGTGTATTGATACATAAGATCAAATTATGAAGTGAAGAAAGGTACAGAATAATATGAATGGTATGAATCCATTTGTAAAAGTAAATGTATATACACACACACACATATGTAAATGTATCTACAGCTGGTATATCAGTAAAAAACTTCCTTAAGAACAAATAAGAAACTGTAACAGCAATGCCATCTAGGAGTGAGATTGGGACTTAGTAGGAGTAAGACTAGGAATTAGAAGGAGAGAAACACTTAATTTTATGCCTTTATGTTTAAACTTTTACCATGAATCTTTTACTGAAATAAGCATGAAAATAAATAAATTTTAAAAAGAATGTTACTGGAATCGCTTTTCTCTACTGTTTGCATTTCTTTTCAATGGATCTGCTATTGAAAATAAAACTAAGTTAGGAATGAATGTTACAGTAGGTATAAGTGATACCATAAGCAAAAAAGACCTACCTTCTGTGTATCAATATCTTGTCTCATGATTCCCATTTCTTTACTTATTTTTTCTTTGTGTTTCTCACATTCACTTAGTTGAGCTATTATTTTATTAAGTTCATTTTCTTTTTGCTACAAAAAAGAAAATTCTATAAGCACATGAAATAAAATATAACCAAATAAATAATTTTAAGTTTTAAATTACCTTCTTATAGTTGTCTTTCCCATCTTGAATATAATTCTCAATGTTTTTCATATAACTATGAATATTCTTAACCTTCTCTCTGATATCATTCAACTGTAGAAAAATATTTATTAAATTTACATTGGCTTAGACCAAGGCACTTAACAGGAGAACACAGCAAAACATTGGCTTGGAAGTTAAGAACTCTGAGTTCTAGTCTCTACCACTACCAAATTTTATAATCAAACAAGTTATTTTATCATTTATGCAAATGGATTAAATAGTTAATGACTTAATAGTTAATTCTTAACTTCTATTTTAGATCAAGAAACAATAATTTAGGTTTAGTCCTTATTCTAAAAAGAATTTCTAGTGTCAAAATTATATCCTAACTCTGAAAGTACTATTTATCTTATCATGCTATTTATTTAACTTCATGGGAAAAAATAGTGTCTAACTTGATGCTATGAACATAGTAAGTTTAATATAGATATTTAATAAGTAAATATATAAATGAAATCTTACTTTGTCTTGTGCTATTTTGTTGCTTGTATTTTTTCTGTTGATTAATTCTTCTTTTTCCTGCTGGAACTTTTCTAATGTTGTTTCCAAAGGGTTTACCTGCTCTTTAGCATCCTAAACATATAAAAAACATAAAGCCATAAATAATATTCCATTATCTTATTTTAGGTGTCAGGCTTTACAGTCTTGATAAAATGACTATATGTGCTAGGCTTTAAAAGTCAACTCTTTGCCCCTTCCAACAACCCTCTGAGGAAGGTACTATTATTTTCATCCCCATATTGTGAATGAGCACACAGGCAGAGAGAATGACTTGTCCAGGGTCACAACAGCCAGTAAATGAAGCAGTCAGAATTCTAACCCAGTCCAGTCAGAGTTCATTATGCAAGATATATGCCTTAGTTATTGACTTGATTCTGAATCTAGCTAGCCATGTGGTCCCAATTATATCAGCATGTGGTTTCAGGCATCAATTTTCATGATGTTATAGGGGCCCATGTTAGCTCTGTGTGATTTAAAAAAAGGAATGCTCATTCAGTCAGACTTCTCTTTTACAGATAAAATTTGGTGGTAAAACCACTTTTGTCCTTAAGCTTAGTCTGCTAAGGCTCAGTAGATATTTATGCTAATAAAAAGATACTTTTTTATTAATGTTGGTGTGTCCATACCTATTCTTGGAAGAAGGGAACTATAAAGTAAGTCCCCATTATTTAGTCTGTTTACATCTCTACAACATAATTATATGATAACTGCTGTTCAAAACCATGATCCTCAAGCACTCTACAGTCCTGAAATATCAACTGAATTTATAAAGGTAGATACAATTATTCAGTATTACTTCAATGTAGGTGTATTTTATCATTCTAGGAAGTGGTACAGTGTGGTAAGAGGTCCAATGTCTTCAGTGTCAGAAGATCTATCTGAAAAATCAACCTGCCTCCTATTAGCTGCTAAACTTAGGCAACTCATAGGACATTTGCAAATCTCAATTTCTTTTTCTCTAAGAAGGAGATTTAGTTATCAGTTGTGACAAGGTTGCTGAGTGTTTTAATGTCAAAGTGATTTTTTTTTTTTTGAGTTGGAGTCTCACTCTGTCACCCAGACTGGAGTGCAGTGGCCGCTCCTGGCCACCGCAGCCTTGACCCGCTGGGCTCCAGCGATCCTTCCGCCTCAGCCTTCCAAGTAGCTGGAAATACAGGCGCCCGCTACCACGCCCAGCTAAGTGATTTTTAAATAGTAAAAAAAAGAATAAGAATGCAAGTAGTAGTATTTTACATAATATTCTAAGTCTCTGATATTTTGTAATCCAAAATTATTTAAGAAATAAACAAGCCAGGTTCGGTGGCTCAGCCTGTAATCCCACGCCTTTGGGAGGCTGAGGTGAGTGGATTGCCTGAGCCCGCGGGTTCGAGACCCGCCTGGGCAGCGAGACCTCATCTCTACAATAAATCAAAAAAATTAGCCAGGCGTAGTAGCGTGCGCCTGTAGTTCCAGCTACTTGGAAGGCTGAGGCGGAAGGATCACCGAAGCCCAGCAGGTCGAGGCTGCGGTGGCCGGGAGCGGCCACTGCACTCCAGTCTGGGCGACAGTGAGACTCCAACTCAAAAAAAAGAAAAAAAAGAAATAAACATTTATAGTAATTAATGATAAACAGGTTCAGTAATAAATTTAATGCTCACGAATGAGTGTGTACAATTATGAAAACTAGGTAAGATTGTTGTTTCTAAAACTGTTCATAAACCTAATTGGTTGAGTCCTTAGATCTGATTAATCTAGGTAAGAGATGGCAAATGCATTCCAGTAGCAACTTGGTGCCTGCTCATTGCATTGGTAAGGATTCTAAGACCACACCTAAAATCAAATGGAAAGAGAGCTATGACTGAGAGTGTCTGCCATGGATACAGGGACCTGTAGATAAGACAAACCTCCCATATACAAGCAGGAATCCTTGTTTAGTTATCTATCCAAACCTGACCACTTCCGAAAAATAAAGTTGACCACTTAGTCAGTAAGTTCTTCCTTATGCTCAAACACCTTTTTCCAGAAATCTTTACTTACTAGTACAAGTTCTGTCACTCAGAAACCACACAAAGAATTCTCATTCCATTTTCATTTGGTCCTCACAATAGCTATAGTTCTGGCCACTATACTAATAAAGAGCATTTCATATATTTAAGCTATTTTAAAAAATAAAATAAACATCGGCCGGGCTCAGTGGCTCAGCCTGTAATCCCAGCACTTTGGGAGGCCGAGACAAGTGGATTGCCTGAGCCCGTGGGTTCGAGACCTGCCTGGGCAACTTGGTGAGACCTAGTCTCTACAATAAATTAAAAAAAAAAAAAAATTAGCCAGGAGGAGTGGTAGTGCATGCCTGTAGTTCTGGCTACTAGGAAGGCTGAGACGGAAGAATCGCCTGAGCCCAACAGGTTGAGGTTGCGGTGGCCGTGAGTGTGCCACTGCACTCCAACCTGGGAGACAGTGAGACTCCGACTCAAATAAATAAATAAATTAATTAATTAATTAATTAAACATGAATGGTCTTACCTTTATCTCTCTGTATAAAGACTGAACTTCAGTGGACAATTCCACAGACTGTTCCTCCAGTTGCTGACGATGTTGCAAATTAGTGGATAGCTGAAGTTTCTCTGATTTTAGTTCATTTGCTGTACTTTTTAGGTGTTGAATCTGTTCCTGCTGGTCCTGTATAAGCTTACGATTCAATTCAATCTTACTAGAAACTATATAAAAACATATTGACACAGTAATGTAAGGAAACAGAAATTATTATTATTAGTGTCATCCTTTCAGTTTGGATAGGTCTATAGACTTCACAAAAGCTGTTTTTGTGGACCCCACCCACTGCAACAAAAGTGTAGCAAGAACACAGCCAGTCCCCAAACCTGCTTCATGTCCCCTCCTGGCCACTCACAGGTAAAGTTCACAGGGCAGGTATGACTGAGAAAGAGTACAACTAATCTGATACTCTCCTACCATTCAAAATCTGCTGTGCAAAACAAGGAAGCAAAGAGAAGTGATGTTTTTGAGAAAACAGAGTGAATATACTGTAGGCTGAAGGAAGAATGTTTCTTGTCCATGTACCTGGTAAAAGTTTACTATAAAACACATATGCTGAAAAGGTCAAAGTCTTTATGAATACATGAAGAAATAGACTATATTACCTGTATCTAACATGTGTTGTTTCTCTTGTTTTTCCTGGTTTACTTGTTGAACAGTTCGATGTAAGTCTATTCCTTGTAGCTTAGCTGTTTGTTGTGCAATTTTTCTTTCAACATCTTTAAGTTCCATCTTAAGAGGAGAACAAAGTTATTTACTTTAAGAAACTTACTGTATTATTATTTTAAAATCTTTAAAAATTAATTTCTAGGCTGGGCTTGGTGGCTCAGCCTGTAATCCTGAGCTTTGGGAGGCCGAGGTGAGTGAATTGCCTGAGCCCGCGGGTTCACGACCCGCCTGGGCAACTTGGTGAGACCTCATTTCTATAATAAATCAAAAATTAGCCGGGCATGGTAGCGCACGCCTGTAGTTCCAGCTACTCGGAAGGCGGAGGCGGAAGGATTGCCAGAGCCCAGCAGGTCGAGGCTGCGGTGGCCAGGAGCATGCCACAGCACTCCAGTCTGGATGACAGAGTGAGATTCTGACTCAAAAAAAAAAAAATTAAATTAAAAAAATTAATTTCTATTATCAATTTTTTAAAAAAAATCTAGCTTATAAGCCATTTCTAACATAACTTTAGCAAAGTTTAATAGGATAAAAGTGAAATTAATTCTTAGCAGTGCAAATGATGCAAACTAAATGAAGATGATTAAAAATGAAAGGCAAGCAGAATTATGTTTCCATAATTTATAAATTAAAAAACTTAAACCCAGGAATGTAAACTAAGCAGTAGTCCTGAGACGACCTGAAATTCAGGATGAGGAATCCTAAACACAATCTGTATCTGAATACGAGCTACTGTTTTTAACACTCTCACACTTCACATTCAAGCCACCATGAAACAAGTTTTATTTTGCCTTAAACTACAATAAACTTACCTGGAATCTCTCCATAATTGTGACATCTGTAAGACATACTTTAGCACTTTCTTCTTCAGGCATTATGGTACCCAAGAGTGTTTCTTGTTCTTCTATGTCATTCTTTAGGCGTTGTATGTCTCTATTGACATTCTGCAATTTGTTTCTTAATTCTGGTATTTCCTTCTCCTTCAAATCAATTATGTTTTGCCTTAACAGAAAACATAAAATTAAAAGTAATCCATCTGGTATTTCTCATGATAGGCTCAGGTTATATATTTTGGGGAAGAGTACCATAGAAGTGACATTATACTCTTTTCAGAGCATCATGTCAGTGGGTATATGATGTCAATGTTTCATTACTGGTGACATTAATCTTTATTCACTTGGCTACGGTGGTGTCAGCCAGGATTCTCCACTGTAAAGTTACTATTTTGCTCTGTCATTAATAAACATTTAGGAGAAATACATTGAGACTACGTAAATATTTTGCTTCTCCTGAAACTTCTGCCTGCAATAATTATTACTGTGGTGTGTTTGTCAAATTGAGAGAAATTCTGCAAATTAACTAATCATAATCATCAAAAGAAAAACCAGTGTTACAGAATGCAAGAACCTAAGGAGAAATAAGCAATGTGGGATTCTGTATTGGACCCTAAAACACAAAAAGGACATTAATGGAAAAACTGCTGAAATTTGAATAGTTTGTAATTTAGTTAGTAGCATTACACCAATGTTAATTTCCTGATTTTGATAACTATATTAAGGAAGGTTACATAAATTGTCAACATCAGGAGAAGCTAGGTGAAAGGTATAAGTGAATTCTCTGTACTATTTTTGTAATTTTTCTGTAAGTCTAAAATTATTTCAAAATTTTAAAAGTTTTAAATGGCAGGGGAAAAGGGAAGGAAGTCAGTCATTCAGCCAAATGCTTAAGGTACAAAACATCAACCAATTTTACTGGGTTCATTTCTCTAGCTAATGAATTACTGCCTATATAGCATTTACTGGCTCCACACCTGCTTTTGTTGACAC
Organism: Carlito syrichta; assembly: GCF_000164805.1. Classification (NCBI taxonomy): domain Eukaryota; kingdom Metazoa; phylum Chordata; class Mammalia; order Primates; family Tarsiidae; genus Carlito; species Carlito syrichta. The sequence goes on along the minus strand of NW_007246675.1, from coordinate 174,585 downwards.
CTCTGAAGCAATAAAACTTGTATGTAATCTTTTATTTATTTATTTTTTTTTTAGATGGAGTCTCACTCTGGTGCCTAGGCTGGAGTGCAGTGGCACACTCACAGTCAACCCAGCGTCAACCTGCTGGGCTCCGGTGATCCTTCCGCCTCAGTTTTACAAGTAGCTGGAACTACAGGCATGTACTATCATGCCCAGCTAATTTTTAATTTATTGTAGAGACGAGGTCTCACCAAGTTGCCCGGGCTGGTCTCAAACGCGCAGGCTCAGGCAATCCACTTGCCTTGGCCTCCCAAAGTGCTAGGATTACAGACTGGCCGTATGTAATCTTTAAAAAAAAACAAACAAATTTACCTCAAAAAATTTCAAATTCTTATTTAAAATCAAGTTAATCAAGTTAAAATTAATCAAGTTAAAGTGATATAATAAATTAGTCTCTAATGAGTCTTACAATAAACTAAAAGAAAAACCAGAAACTCAAAGGTTTGCTTTTACATACTACTATTACTTGATGATTTTTAAAAAGTGTAAAACAATGACCAAGAAATGCTAAAAACTGAATTGATCTGTGGCAACAGACCTATAATTTTTTATACCATAGAAGCATGAGGTATTATTTCATATATGAGTAAATATGAAGGTATGGAGATTATGAGTAATTCCACGCTTATGTTACTTCCTAATTAGTCACAGATCAGCAGTTTGTCTTAAATTCCCAGCACTAAATAGTGACATAGTTGTATTGGTCTAATGACAGCAAAGCAGTCACCAAACTGTGACTAGCCTTGTTCTCTATGTTCTGGGAGATACCAAGGCAATCATCACGTATTTCCAGACTTAATTTTTACTTGTAAACAGATCATTCATGAATTTCTTGTACACATGAGGGAAAATATAAACAGAAATCTCCTATGATTCATTCTTTCTGAAAATAGAAGAGACATAAAATTATAGTTTAAAACTTGTAATTTATGAGAGCTTCTCAGTACTTAGATTCTTCTGCTAGGTTTAAAATGTGATCAACAAACAGTTCTAAATCTGTCAAACTTTATGCCCACAAGCCAAGTCTCAAGAATTAAACACACACACACAAGAAAACGTAAAGACTATATCCCATGACTAGTTTAAGAAATAAGCTTACCTTTATACAAAATAAGTGATTCTTCTTATCATAGAAATGACATAAGATAGGGCACACTGTCTCAGAATCCTGACTTTAATTTGTTTGATTCCACACATCCTTACTGAGTACCTCCACCTGCCAGGCATTAGATCACTGTCTTTTAATGTTGCTGCTACATGGACAGTAAAGGTGAATCCCTATTCTTACCTCATGGGCACAAGTCCCAGCATTTCATCACGCCGCTTCTCCTTTTTCTTTAGCTCTGATTCTGTTGACTTGAGTTTATCTGGAGCAAGTCGCAGCTTAGACTGTAGATCACTGATGACATCTTGTAATTCAGCCTCTGTCTGAAAAACTCTCTGACAGATAGGGCAACATGACTGGTTTTCATCTGTTAGCTGAGTAATGAATTGGGAGTAAACTGCCGTGGCTCCAGCCAGCACGGCTATTAAAAAAAAAAAAAAAAAAAAAAAAAAAAAAAAAAATATATATATATATATATATATATGTATGTGTGTGTGTCTGTGTGTGTGTGTGATGTATATCTCCAATGAAAAACATAAAATACAGTTTTTTGTCAATAAAATTATACCTTTTCTATAAATATATGATTATTCTTCTTGCCTTATAAACATATAAAAAAATTAATATTCTGGTCTTTAAATCTTCTTCCAAAAGGCACAATACTTTCAGATTTGCATAAATTATTTTTGGTAAGATATGATAAATATAACTTTTACTGAGAGATTTCTATGTGCCAGGCATTGTTCCAAGGGGTTTACAACTATAATCTAATTTACTCCTCAGCACACTAGGTGGTAGTCAATTGTGTTCTCATTTCACAGATGATGAATGTAAAATAGGGGAAGGTTACGATAAGTTGCCCAAAGTCACACAGTGAGCTATAGAGCCAGGATTGAAACTCAAGCCATTTGGCTTCATAACCAGGTTTTAAAATCTTCCATACTTAATATAAACTTAATATACCTGTGATTAAAAATTCAAAAGTGTCAAAGTGCCTTGATAATATAAACTAGGTGACTTACCTCGCTGTTTTGAGGATTTTTCGATATCCTCTTTAAGCCTGTCTAAATCACTTTCAAAATCCTGGCTACCACAAACATCAAACAGCTTGTCTTCATAATTGGATAACTGCTCTTCCTTTCTTTTTAGCTCATTACTTATATGACTTTTATTTTGCTCAGATGAAGCTAGTTCCTTGCTAAAATAAAAACAAATATGGATTATAATTTTAAAACATGAGAAATTAGTTTGAAAAGTTTGAGTAGGCAAACACAAGACAAGCTCTGCCAAGAAATCATTACAGTTTGATATGACCAAAAGTTTTTTTTTTTACAAATTGAGAGAATAGCCCACTTCCACCTTAATATTCCCTCTATAGGACACTGCCTTACTTGCCAACTGTGGTCATGGGCATGCTTCCAGAAAAATGTATACAGGCCATATCCTACCTAGTTTAGTTTCTGGAGGCTCACAGTCTTAGATCCTAGATTAAGAACCGCAGCAAGAATATGCTTGCTGGGACTACTGGAGGGAAAGAAGAGAGGAGGAGAACATCTTCCTATTTTCTTCAGTCCCTTTCACAGTATTACTTCCTTACTCTCCCGTGCATACCTTTCCTCTGTCCCTTCCTTGTTGCTGTCATTCACTTACCTCCTGATCACTCATTCCCTTTCACTCATCAAACATTGTGCTTACTCTACTCCACCCTTAAAGATTAACTTAGCCAATTCAATACTCACACATATCAGAGTTTTTCAATTTGCAGGTTATGATGCACTAGCAAGTCACAGAATCAATTTAATGCACTGTATTCAGTATATTTTTTAAAAAATGACACAGAATAGAATTTAGTATCTTGGAGGATACCATACATAGAAGTACTGCTTTGAGAAATTTGTTTCAGATAAATGTGTATAATTACGCACATGATTCATCATGACATTGCCCACCATGAATCTCAGCAAAAATTTGGAAAAAGTAAACTTATATAAATGTAGCTTTCACCATCCTGGACTCCACTGAGTACCTCTCATCACGGTCACCAATAATCTTACTCTATCCCTAGGTAACACCAAACACTGTTGACTTCTCTTTCCTTGAAAAAGGCTTATCTTCCCAAGGCACTCCAGACACCACTACTATCTGTCCTGGTTCCCTGGACATGTCCATTTCCTTCACTTGATCCTCTTCTTCAGCCTGCTAACATTTTAAATGTCGGTGATTCCCAGGAGTCTAACTATAACCCCTTCTCTTCGCATAACTCTCTCAAGGGGACAGGACATGGACTATACTAATAAGTTGGGTTATCTCTTACATCCCAACTATTCTCAACCTTCTGAACTTTAAAACCAATACTCTATTCCCCAACAGACACTTCCGCAGGAAACATAAATTAAACTTGGCCAAAACCAAATCTACTATTTTCCTCAAAAATCTGTGTGGAATTGTTAACCCTCTTATCCAAACAGCTATCCAAGGTAATAGCTGAGAAACATAATCATTTTTATTTTTTAAATTAATTTTTTATTTTTTGAGTTAGGATCTCACTCTGTCACCCAGACTGGAGTGCAATGGCATGATCATGACAATCACAGCTCATGGCAGCCTCAATCTCCTGGGCTCAGGCAATCCTCCCACCTCAGCATCCTGAGTAGATGAGACTACAGGCATGTGCCACTATACCTGGCAATGTTTTTTTTGGTAAGTTTCACTATGTTGCCCAGGCTGGCTTAGAACTCTTGGGTTCAAGCAACCCACCCACCCTGGCCTCCCAAAGTGCTGGGATTACAGGCGTGAGCCACCATGCCTGGCCCATGATCATTTTTATAATGGATTACTCTAGAAATGAAAGGAGAATTTTAAAATTTTAATATTCTTACTTAGGTCTACAAATGTTCAGGGAGCAAGAGGTTCAAACTGCTACTCGTTGCCATTTTACTTATAAAATATAAAGGGTCTTCAAAATTTTAATGTATATTATGAAAAACTGCATGAATTTCCATTTTTTTCACCCAAATCAACTCATACTAACTTGTTATGTTTAAACAGTAAACAGTTTGGGGCACTAAAAAGGATGAGACATTAATTTGCTGGCTTTTTTTTTTTTTTAGAGACCGATCTCACTCTGTTGCACAGGCTCAAGCACAGTGATACGATACTGGCTCAGGCAGCCTCAATCTCCTAGGCTCAGAAGATCCTCCCACCTCAGACCCTAGAGTAGCTGGGACTACAGGTATGCACCACTACGCCTGGCTAATGAGACATTAATTTGAAAAGAGCCACTATTAGAGCAACATGAATTCTGATAAAATTAAAATAAGAACAAACATCAAATTTATGGTGAAGCTTGGGAGGAAGAATAGTGACATCACTGATGCTTTACAAAAGTTTATGAGGACAATGGCCCCAAAGAAATCAGCAGTTTACAAATGGATAACTTGGTTTAAAAAGGGATGGGACAATGTTGAAGATGAAGCCCAGAATGCCAGTCATCCACATTAATTTGTGAGGAAAAAATTAAGTTTATTTGTGCCCTAACTGAAATAGACCGACAATTAACAGCACAAATAACAGCCAACACCATGGACATTTTAACTGGCTCAACTTGCACAATTCTGACCGAAAAATTTAAGTTGAGCAAACTTTTTGCTTGACGGGTGCCAAAACTGTTGGACTCAGATCATCTGTAGACAAGAGCAGAGCTTTCAATGAAAAAAAATTTTTTTTAGAGATAGGGTCTTGCTCTGTTACACAGGCTGGAGTGCAGTGGTGTGATCATAGCATACTGTAACCTTCAACTCCTGGGCTCAAGTGATCCTATCGTCTCGGCCTCCCAAGTAGCTAGGACTACAGGTGCATACTATCATGGCTGGTTAGTCAATGAAATTTTAAACAAATGGAATCAAGATCCTGAAGCACTTCCTCAAAGAATTATAACAGAAGATGAAACATGGCTTCACCAGTACAATCCAGAAGACAAAGTACAATCAGAGCAAAGGCTACCAAGAGGTGGAAGTGGTCCAGTTAAGTCAAAGTGGGCTAGTCAAGAGCAAAGGTCATAACAGTTTTTTGGGATGCTCAAGGTATTTTGTTTGTTGACTTTGGGAAGGGCCACAGAATGATAACATCTGTTTATTATGCAAGCCAAGAAAGCCAAAGTTTTAGCAGAAAAACACCCAGGAAAGCTTCACCAGAGAGTCCTTCTCTACCACAACGCCCCTGCTCATTCTTCTCATCAAATAAGGGCAACTTGCCAGCGTTTTAATGGAAAATCATAGCTATCTGCCTTACGGTCCCAATCTGGCTTCTTCTGATTTCTTTTTGTTTCCTAGTCTTAAAAAGTATTTAGAGAGTACTCATTTTTCTTCAGTTAAAAAATACAAAGAAAACTGCACTGACATGGTTAAATTCCTGACTCTCAGTTCTTTAAGTATTGGACTAAATGGATGGTATCATCACTTATAAAAGTGTTTTGAAGGCTGAGTTGAGTGGATTGCCCGAGCCCGTGGGTTCAAGACCCACCTGGGCAACTTGGCGAGACCTCATCTCTACAATAAATCAAAAAATTAGACGGGTGTGTTAGCGCACGCCTGTAGTTCCAGCTACTTGGAAGGCTGAGGCGGAAGGATCGTGGGAGCCCAGCAGGTCGAGGCTGTGGTGGCCAGAAGCATGCCACCGCACTCCAGTCTGGGCTACAGAGTAAGACTCCAACTCAAAAAAAAAAAGTGTTTTGAACTTGATGGAGTTCATGCTTAGAAATAAAGTTTATTTTTTTGTATTTTTAACCTTTTAATTCCATTTTTCATGACAATAAATGATTTTTAAACAAGAAAACATAAAATAACAGATTTCAATTGCACCTCCAAATGTTGTAACTACTTACTTCAATTTGGCAAGTCTGTTCCTGGTCTGATTAATTTCTTTTGATTTACTATGAAGCCAGTCTTCAAGCTGTTTTTTGTTGGGAAAATACCCCAACAGTGAAGTTAAGTCATCATTGTGCCTAGATTTTATTTTCCTTATTTGTTCATCTTTGTCAGCCTATAAGTAAAAAAATCTTTTAAAAATAAAGTCCTGTATTTATAAAACATATCAAGAACAAAAATAAAATTCTAGATTGACCAACATTCTAGGCTCAAAAAAACAAAACTATAAAAATACAAGAAGAAAATTAAAAATTTCTTAAACTCTTGGAGTGCGGATGGTCTAAGCCATAAAAGAAGTGTAAACAGTCTAGTAATATAAATACTAAAAATTTCTGTGTTAGAAGTTAACAGCAATGTATGTGTGGGTTTGTGCATACTACTATATTACTTTTTATAATTAAACAATAACTTAGACTTGACAGTCTATTTTATAAAGCATTAAGCTCACTTAATCTCTAAAATGTAAAGCCAACACTGACTCAATACTTCATAGTCTATTAGTTATTAATGCAAGATAAGCCATTTTAAATAACAGACAGTATAATTAGAACAAAAAGAAAAATCATACTTTGTCTTTGGTCAGCATCTCCATCTGGGTGCGTGTTGTTGTATGATGGTTTAACTGCTCCATCTCCTGGTCCAATTTACGCAGGGTCCTGTCTAGATCTGCTTTCTTATTTTGAAGGTTTATTACGTCTGCTTTTAGGGTTTCTACACTGCAGTTTTCCTCAGCTTTCCTTAGCTCACGTTCCTAATCAATAATTCCAACAAATGCATAGGTTTATATATTTTGTGCAAGAATTAAAATAATGACAAAGTATATTAGAAATTAACTACTCCTCAGAATAGTCAGATTACTGTTTGCTTGTATTCAACAAAATAAAAAATATATGGCACTACACGTGCTTTAAGAAAAATCTTAATACAGTTACTCTACTATGTTACAATGGTAGAGAATTAGCAAATAAACCTAGAAGGGTCAAACAGAAAGGAAAAATGTGAATTAGTGCAAAATTAGGAAAAATATATCTAAGTATACAAATTAGTGACTCTTCGGTCAACAATTAAGTATTTAGGTTTTCATGTAAATTACTATGCTGCCTGGTTTGCGAAAACTATAAAAACAGTGTGATGTGATGTGGTCCCTGATCAGTGTCTCTTCACCTTAACAAGACAATATTGTGATAAAGTGCTAAACTGACAAAAATGTATGCTACAACAATGAGTTAGGGAGCAAAAATAAATGTTTACTTAAATGATCAAGACAGAATTTAAGAGGGGATTTGCCAAGCTGGATGAGACTTACTTTGGTGACTGAGATGTGGAGGAAGAAACAGATTAGAAGCGGGAAAGAAAATTTGGAAATTCTTTAAGAGATTGGCTAACAAAGTTTTCACCACAGAAAAAATAATTATGCAGCAAAAATTATATAAATTATATAAAATTACAGTGTATAAAACCTAGAAGGAAAACAGTTGCTTGAATACTTAGGTAAATGGTGCTTAACAAAAGTGATCATAAGAATCACTTTGTTGTGTTTTGAACACACACTTCCATGCTCCACTCTTTGATTTGGAATTTGGATTTGAATTTAGGTCTGAAGCTTAAAAGTCTGAGCACAGGTATGTTTAAAAAGCTCCCTAGGTGATTCTAATTTTCAACTCATCAGGTTCAAGAACCAAAAAGTTGAGTGATCAAGGTATTTAGATGAATTAATTTTACATGAGAACCACAGACAAGGTTGACATTTTTATTAAAATGCCATAATCTTAGGATTAGCAATAGATAAAATACCTCCGAATGCAAGACTCTAAATGTCTTATACCTTAAAATAATTAGACTATTCAAATAATATCTTACAGTTTTTGTGAGCTCCTGGTCCAGTTCAACAATCCTGTCTGAAGATCCTTCCAACTGCTGTAATTCGTACTTCACATTTTTCAGCTCATTCTTCTTCTTATTTAGGATTTCTGATTTTAGCTCAATTATTCTTCCCAGTCCAGTTTTTTTATCCCTTATCTCGTCTATCTGTTTTTGTTTCAGAGTTTCTTTTTCTGCAAAGTCATTCTAAGTACATTCATGAAGAATAAGCATTAATAATCTTTTCACTATACAACTCATTAAGAAAAAGTTTATACATCGCTAAAGTAATATACACACTAAAGAAAATACAGAAAAGTTAAGTCATGCATCACTTAATGATGGGAATACAAATCTAAGAAATGTATTATTAGGCCATCTTGTCATTGTGGGAACAGCACAGAGTGTCTTTACATAAACCTAGAAGGTACAGCCTACTATACACCTAGGTTATATGATACACACACAGCATGTGACTGTGCTGAATACTGTACACAACTGTATCACAATGGTAGGTATTTGTGAGTCTACAATTTGAAAAGGTACAATAAAAACACAGTATTATCATCATATGGGACCACTGTCATATGTGTGGTGCACCACTGACTGAAACATCATTGTGTGGTGCATGACTATATTTTTTAAAGTGTAAAAACCATCACTCAGAGATAATAATTAACTGTGAGCAAACTTTTCCTTTGCAATTAGTAAAAATTCTTTACTTTGAAGACAAATAAAAAATGTAGGTCTATAATTTCTTCCATAAAGATTTTCTTCTACCTTACAGTACATTCTATCCTAAAACTAATCTAAAAACATAGGGTCCATCCAAAAATCAAAACAATTCAACAAGAGAATCTCACACTAACAACAGAAAATAGCAAATGTCGTATTTCAAAATATTTACCATCAGTTGGCTGGCAGTTTCTGCTTCCCTTTCTAGTCTCTCTCTCACAAGTTTGTGAAAATTTTTAATCTGTCTTTCATTGAATGGTCCATGCTCAAAGCCATCCAATTCTAGCTGTGTTGCCAAAGACTGAATTAATGAATCTCTAGCTTCAATATGTTCTTGATGGCGATCTGCTTGTAGCTGTAGACGGCCTTTAAAAGAAACCAACCTAATAATTTTTTTTTCAGCAGGTTTTTAAAAAGTTGAGAAAACTATAGACTCACATGCAGTTGTGAAAAATAATACAGCGAGATATCTTGTATACTTTGCCCAGTTTCCTGCCATGGTAACACTTTACAAAACTATAGTATAATATCATAACCAGCATATTGACATTGATATAATCTATCAATCTCAATCAAATTTCCCCAATTTGAATGTGTGCATGTGTGTAGGTTCATATATCTGCTACAACAGTCAAGATACTGAACAATTCCAACACTACAAAAGCCCACTTTTTGTTATTTTATTACTATAACCACACCCATCTCCCTCCTGCCTTTCCTCCTACCCAGTACTTCTGGCAATCACTAATTTGTCTACCATTTATAAAATTCTGACTTTTCAAAAATATTATATAGAAACATACTGTATATAACCTTTAGAGACTGGATTTTTTGACTCAGCGTAATTCCCTAGAGATTCTTCATTCACGCAGAAAATGTATAATATTATAATAGTAAAACAGACCAAGTAAACACTTTGTCCTACCCTGTTCAACGAGGAGTTCTGATTTTTCTTGATTTAGAAGACAAGATTCTTTATGCGATTTTTCCAGTTCACGCTGACAGTCTACCAATCTCTTTTCTTTCTCCCTCACTGTTCTTTGGTGATTGTGATACAAGTCATTTAGTTGTTCATCAGTTCCTTGAAAAACCTGTGCAACACCAAAATAAAAAGCTTTAATGCACAAATATAAGAAAATATGATCACTCTGAGATACCAAATATGAACTAAATCCTATTCAATACCCTTCATTTTAACATATACACAGAGGTAACAAAAACATCAAGACTTGTATTTGTTTTTTTCCAAAATGTGAGTGGCAAAACTGGTTCAAATGAAGTTCATTACAACATCCCAAAATTTTGAAGTAGAACAAAATTCTACCACCACAAACCTTTTCCATTTTCTGTTCCAGTTCACTATTATCTTTCTCCATTTGCTTCTTTCGGCTATCCAAGGCTTTAATTTCATTGTCAAGTCTCATCACTTTAGAGAGATTGTGTTCAATTTCTTTTAGACGGTTCTGAAAATAAAAACTCCACATAAATAAAATTCACTATAGTTTACACTGCTGATACATGAAGAGAAGTAAGATGTGCCAGGAACAAGCATTTAGTAAAAGTGACTCATTTAATACAAAATTGTAAAGGGGGCATCAGTAACTGAAGATCAGAGGGATTAAGTAACTTGCTCAGGTCCTCGTAGCTAATAGAGAAAGGCAGGAATTAAATTCTACTTCTAACTCCAAGGTCCGTGCCCTGCACTCAACACCTCCCATAAAAGTCATTCATTCATTGGGCACTTAGAGTTGCAATGTGTGAAGCACCACATTTTAAGAATTTAATCCTTAAAAGACTATTTTAATGTATTTTTAAAGAAATCAGAACTACTGAGTGGGCTAGAAACTCATGGCAAGTTATCAATGCATTCTGAGTCTGTAGGCAAATTTACATGGAAGAGTATCCCTTAATCCAAAGCTTACTAAAGCACAGAGGACTCTTATCAAGTAAAGTATGATAAATAATCTCAGTGGTTTGCTTCCAGGGATGGCTGGTGGCTTCATTTCCTAGGAATGTGTGTGACCTGGCTCAGGGTATTCTCTATGTGGATACTGCTGCAGATACTCTTCCAGTGTTTACCTCTATGATTCCAAAGTTGACTAATTTCTTCTTTTAGACATTTTTAGAATCTAATTTTCATTTTTTTTTTTTTTTTT